>NW_015386200.1:340297-347804 GCF_001527695.2 Protobothrops mucrosquamatus | reverse complement strand
TCAAATATGATTTCAATTAGTATTTTCAGTAAATTAATAATTCAGTAAATTAATAGCAAAAAATAATTTAATTGGCATAAAATAATTCATTTGCATTTATTTGTAATGGTTCAAAGAATGTTCGGAAAAATGTTCGGCCCTCCAGCATGTTCACTTCATCCAATCTGGCCCTCTTTGAAAAAAGTTTGGACACCCCTGGGCTAAGGTTTCCCCAACAGGGATGTGCATTTTTAAACAATGCTATCTAATATCTACCCATGAATAGAATAAGAACAAGCCTACTTTGCTCCTCTTGGTGCCATAGTATATATTTAAAACTGAACTCTTAGTATATTCTGCAAACATTCATTTTCTGTTTTGTTTCCCATCACTTTTTTCTGCCACCTGGTAAATGGAGATATTCTGTCAGAGTAGTGGACAGGGAAAGGTTATAAATATGGAATTCTATCAGGTGCTTATATCACCTGCCTATTGTAAGAATTAATCAAACTCTCCAGAGAAATGCCTGCCCAAACTTCAGAAAATTCTGTTTGGAAACCCATAGGAAAACATCTGGTGCTCAGGATAAATTATATAAATTGGGATCCTACTCCCTGCAATTTCATGGCACTGGATCACTCCAAAAAAACAGAAGCCAGAGTATGACAAAGGTATGATGGAAATAGCCTTGATCCTCAAATCGCATCTCATTAACTCTCAAACAAAAACCAGAAGTGTGTGATCTCCTATGCGGGTGGGATCTGCAATTACCTGGACAAGCACAAGCCCAGGTTTTTGGAATTAACTCACAAGATGGTTTCCAGGAAAGAAAACTGAAGTACCCCAAAACCAACAGTCTGGGCATTCTATCATATACTGAGATTCAGCAGCTTGGGTAAAGATGACAATATATAACAGAGTGGCTGATACAAAATCCCAGACTTGTCCCTTGAAGCCAAACTTAATAGCCTTACCTCTAAGATGGCCTCATACTTCAAAACTAATGGCCACACCTAATCAGACAAGTGTGATTCTATTTCTATGAATGTGGTCAAATTTAATGAAATTGTCTGTTAAACTAGACATACTTTGATTGTATAAATAAACCAGTCATGAACTATTTTATTTTGTTCCATCTGTTAATTGTTTTATTGTGGTGAATGACCATAATAAAGTTATATATACATGCAATTCCTCTTCTCCTTCCATTGCTTCTATTCCTTTTAAACAAGTTGTATCCTTCAAAAGTTTTATTCCACTCATGGCACATATTCTACCAGTACATAATTGCTCTTTTGTGGTAAGCATTCATTTATTTTATGAACATTATTTTATAAACAAGGATGGTCATAAACCATTTTTCTAATTTCTCATTGAAGCTCCACTGCAGCAACACATCCAGTTTTTCTTAATATGAGATTCTTATGTACGGCTTTGTATTTCTAGTTTCTCAAGAATGAAACATAAAGCCTTCCTAATTAATCATATTGAATACTGGCTAAACACTTTTTTTTAACCAAAAAATCTCCCTCATGACATTAGTTAATTATCTAGACAAGGCATGCCATAGTCTTCTCTCACTGACATAATTTGTAAAACAACTATTTACTTACTGTATTCATTTTTCCTTTCTGGTCCTTTTCCAATAATTGGAAAGATGGATGATAACTGAGCCTATTGGTCTTAAGGCAGCCTCTAAGATCTACAAACTCCATGATAGTTTAGTTGCAGTTGCTTTTATAAAATAATTTGTTCATGCATATATTAGTATGAAGGAATAATTATTAATAGACCCCAAATGCCTTGCAGTTATACTTATGCCTAACAACACAGCATGTCTCATGAGCCAATAATTCCAGTAAACATATATCTATTTCAATTTCTTCTAATAGTGAGTTATCAATTAATTTAATTACTATTTTGTTTTTTTCTAGGATGCCTTCCGCTCTGAAATTCTGAGAAACTCTCTTCTACAAGAGACAAACTGTCATCTAACAGCGAAAGACTCTCAACTCCTTTCATAGTGAAAGATATATGTGACATCATGTCAGGCTGGCATCAAAGCAAGCAGAGTTGCAGCAGGAAGATGGCAGCTCTGATATTCTGCCCCACTTTAAGAGATGATTAATCCTAGAAAAGAAAGAGATAGGAGACATGGTTAAGTGTGGTGGGAGCTGGTGAGTGGGGCTTGTCAGATATTTGTCATGGAATTGGTGAAGAAGGCATGAGGTGCGCACATCTTGTGCATCGACCCATTCTGTTTTGAAGAAAAGTCCCTCCATAGGATAAGGTATTTGAGTTTGCCTCTATGTATGAGTTAACTTTGAAGTATTATTCCCCTTAGATCAATACCTGGTCTGGAGTGGTGTAAGGGGGAGATGGTAATAGATTTTAGGAGGCTGCAATAGAAAAGAGTGGATGTGTTTGTTGGATTTGGGTTATTTTAGCTCAACTGAATGGGTTGATAATTCTGGCAACTGGGAAAGGGCCGATGTTCTTCAATCCTTTTTTGAACGGCTGCCTGAATTGGAGAAATTTAGTGGATAAGATACACCTCATCTGCGATTTGAAAGTCCTTGGGGGGGGGGGAGACTGCATGTCTGCATATTTCTTGCGCACTTTTCTTGTGTCTTCCAGAGTTTTGTGTACTACTGGCCATATGCCTTGGAGTGTACTGACTGGCTAGACCAGGGTTGTCAAACTGTCGGCCCGTGGGCTGGTTGCATTATACAGAGGCCACACACCCCCAGCTCCGGCAATGCAAAAAAAGTCACAATACGTCGCAAGACATCACGTGATGTGGTGAGTTTGATGCCCGTGGGCTAGACTAATGGACAATGGGAGGACCAGGGGGAAAGGGAAAATTTTTCTATGCTGTTTGCATACAAAACTGTTAGAATTGGCTTTCTTATTTCTGTATCCATATGGAATCTTCAGTAAAGTTATGTTCTTGGTAAAAAGATGTCCCAGGAATTTCCTTTGCTGGTTTAGCAAGTGAGACGGGTGACAGGCAGGCAGCCGAGTAAGATGACCTAGTTGAATGGAAGCTGAACTTTACCCCAAGGCCCTCCACGGAGCAGTTGAGGGAGAAGTTTGGAGGAATGGAGATTCATGCAGTGGTGACACCAGAGACCATGGCCGCCTCCACCGGCTTGGGAACTGCCAAATCACTGGAGAACCTGGCTCCTCCTCTTCAGCTGGTGAAATAGGCCCCCAGAGCCACAGTTCCAGTGCAGAGAGCAGTGGCAGATATTGCCACTCTTCCTCTTCCGCTGGTAACACTGGCAACAGCTGGGATTCCACCCCAGGGGCTTGTCCTGATACAGGAAAAATGCCAGCCAAGTTCTTTGTTCAGCATGTATACTGCTTGCATGGCATCCCCAGCTGTTTAATTTCAGATCGGGGAGTGCAATTCATCTCAAACATTTCGATGTGAATTCCTAAGCTTGCTAGGCTCCTCCTAGGGTCTTAGCTCCATCCATCAGCCTCAAAAGATTGGAGCCTGTGAATGTACGAATGCAGTCCTACAGCAGTACATTCGATACTATGTGAATTACAGCAAGATAATTGGGATGAGGTTTTACTCTTCAGGGAGGTGGCATACAATAACTGTGTTACGTAGTATCAGATTCACCCCCATTCGAGTAGAAACCGGTGCAGAATTTGTGCCTATACCAGAACTCCCTCAGAAGACCTCTTCAACGACATCGCTAGCTGAATGGATCAGTACTGTGAAAGCCATTTGGCCCATAGTACACAAAGCACTAGAAGTCGCGAGGGAAGCAAGGAAGAGGCAGGCTGGCAGAAAAAGAGCATCCCAGAAGGATAGGAACAAAATATATCTCTCCATAAAGAGATAAGGAACAAAATATATCTCTCCATAAAGTTCTTGCAATTGAGACAGCCCTGCAAGAAGTTAGGTCCTAAATATATGGGTCCTTTCCCTATCATCCGGATCATAAATCCAGTGATAGTGGAACTGGAATTGCTCAAAAATCTCAGGCACATCCATCCAATTTATTAAGGCCCTTCTGTAATTCATCACTGAGACCAGCTACTAAGCCACCCCCCTCCCCTATATGGGTAGAAGGGGAAAAACATTTGGAGGTCAAGAAGATCCTTGATTCTTGACTCTACAAGGGGAAGCTACAGTATTTAGTTTTGTGGAAGAGGTTTCCTTTAGCAGAGGCAGAATGGCTGGTGGCGATGAATGTCCATGTCCCTAGATTCACCCATAGGTTCAACGGCAGATATCTGGACCGACCACAATGATGCTTAATGGTACCAAGAACTGTGATGTAATAATGTGTTTGTTTTCTTATAGAATTAATCTTTCTGGATGTCATGGTTGGCTCACCATGAAACCCCCGCTCACAACCAGACAGCAGCAACAGGAGGGGAGAGGGAAGGCATTAGAATGCAGAGGGAGATATTGGGGAGGCCAAAGGAATGCAAGTGTGCTGACTTGAAGCCTGAGACAAATCCAACATCTAAAGTCATCGGCTGGGAAAGTCCAAGACGGAGAGACTGTTCCCAAACAAAATGAGTGTACTAATTGGCTAGATTAATGGATAGTGGGGGAACCAGGGGAAAGGAGAAAGTTTTCCAATGCTGTTTGCATGCATTAGAATTGGCTTTTCTATTTTTGTACTCATGGAATCTTCAATAAAGTATGCTCTTGGTAAAAAGATGTCCCAGGAGTTTCCTTTGCTGGTTTTAGCCAGTGGGATGGTTGACATATAGCAGTGAAAGTATTGTTCCAGGACGTCATTCATGTGTTCACAGCCTCCGTTTGTCTCCAGATGATGGGAAAAACTGAGTCCTTATGAGGTCCTAGCAGTTTGAGGAACTCCTGCCAGATGTGGAAACTGAATTGGACCCCTCTGTCTGATATGATCTGGTCAGGAGCTCCATGTAGTCGATAGATTGCTACACAAAGAATTTCGCCAAAGTGTGTGCAGACAGGATTTGAGGGCAGGATTTGTTTAGAGAATGGGTTAGTGACCACCCAAACCACTGTATTCTCCATGCTTTTGGACAATTCTATGATGAAGTCCATGGAGATTTCCTTCCAGGTGCCTTGTGGTTGGCTACTGGTTGCAATAGTTCTGGTGGTTTACCTGGATGCCCCTTCGCAGATGTGCATATGGAATAACTGCCCACATAACGTTTAATGTTCTTTTTCATGCCTGGCCACCAGAACTGGCATTTTACTAAGTGTAGGGTTTTGATGAACCTGAAATACTTGGCTGTTTTAGAACCATGGCTCCGCTGGAGGACAAGTGTGTGTTGGCTCTTGGGACATAGAGTTTGGAGCCTATCTAAGTGAGACCACCTTGCAGGGTGCAATCCACTTGGTGGTGGGTAAGCCAGATATCTTGAGCCAGGGAGGATCTCAATGCCTGGATAAGGTCATCACTGAGGTTTGGTTTGGCTCTTGCCTGTGCTCAGAGGATTGCTGCGGCTGTCAATTAGTTAGAATGAACAACAGAATATATGACTTCCTCATTGGAACTATTGTATTGTGGAAGCCTGGAGAGGGCATCTGCTAGAAAGTTCTTCCTATCAGGCAGGCAACGGAAAGTTAAATTGAATCATTAAAGTATTGCACAAATCTCACTTGTTTTAGGGAGAGTTTATGTGGCATTTTGAGGCTTCTAGGTTTTTGTGGTCTTTCTATACTTCAAAAAGAGTTTTATTGTCTTCCAGGAAGTGTCTCCAAGTGAGGAGTGCCCATCACAAGGCGTATGCTTCTTTTTCCCAGATAGCCCATCTGCGCTCCACATTGGAGAGTTTTTTTAGAAGTGCAAGTGCAGCATTGAAGAACTTTAGGATTCCTCTGTAGTACAAGGGGGAGTTGGGGTCTGGGTGCTTAAGGACTGGCTCAGCGGCAAATAATCATTTCAATCTTTCAAAGACTGCCTAGCACTTCATTGACCATTTTAAGGGTGGGTTCAGTTTAGGTTTTACTTTCTCTTCATTTTTAACAGGTTAGTGATTGGCAGAGCTATCTGTGCAAATGCTGGGATAAATTGTCTGTAAAAGTTTGCAAAACCAAGGAAACTTTGGAGTTGTTTTAATGTACGAGGGGCTTCCCTCTTCCCTCACTACCCGCACCTTTCCCAGGTCCATTTCTACTCCCTTATATGAGATGTGATAGCCTAGATAGTCTGTTTTACATTTATGGAATTCGTATTTGGATAGTTTGGCATAAAGTTGAGCAGTGCAGAGTTTTCCCAGCACTGCCCTGATGAGTCTCACATGTTCTTCCACAGTCTCCATATAGATTGAATGTCATCCAGGTAAACAAGGATTCCTTTGTACAGGTGCTCAGTGCAAGATCTCATTAATCAGTTGCATAAAAACAGCTGGGGGCCCTTTCAGTTCAAAAGAGAGCAGCCAGACTTAGAAACATCAGTTAAATGAGGTCTTCCATTCATCTCCCTCTTTGATTCGGACCCAGTAGTAGGCTTCATTCAAATCGAGGTTGGTGAAGACTCACTCTCCCTTTCGCCAAATGGCTTAACATGTCATTCATTAGTGGGAGGGGATATATGTTTTTGATACAGATCACATTAAGTCCCCTGTAATCTAGCATGTGGAAGGACCCTTCCTTCTTCTCCCAGGGACTGCCATGCATGTTTTTGTTGGTTGGATTAATCCCTGGGCTAGGTTTTTGTCAATAAACTTTTGAGTGGTGGGTATTTCAGTCTGTGGGGAGGGGGGGGAAACATTTTGAGTTTTGCTCGCTACACACCTCTGCCAAGTCCCAATATTTTCTTGGAATCAGGGAAACGGAGTTTTTCCTTTTGTAAGCTGCCACTGCACTCTCCGCTTTCACTTTCTTAATAAGCAGTGAGTGGCAATGTAACAGTGTTTCTCCTGCTTCTCTCTCTCCCTCCCCCGTTTGTTTTCACTGGATTTTCCTTGTCCAGTCTATTGGGGGTGTTCCACTTCTCTAGTCAGGCTAGCCCTAGTACCATAGGCCTGTCCATGCCAGGGCCCATGATGAATTGATAACCTCCTTGTAGGGTACTATCCTCATCCTTACTGGCTTAATGACACCTCCCCCCCCCACTAACAAGCCATCCAACTGGGAAAAGGTATTGGTACTCTCTGAAGTACATCCCCAATTTCTCCATCACACTGGGACTGACAAGGCATCTGGTGCATCCTGAATCCAATAGGGCTGCAATACATCCCTGCGCTTCAAAGAAACCACCATTAATTTTATTGGGACAATTACTGGTTTGATGGGGTGACTTACCAACAAATTATTATCTCCTCCGCTGTTGCTCTTTGATTCAGCCCTTTCCACTCTGCAAGAGGGTCATCAAACCTCTTCCTTAAGGCATACATGAACTGGTCAAAGTGGCATAGTTCCACCACATCATCATGAAGGGCCACCAACCACTCTGCAGTTTCTCCCTCTATGGCCATGGTAACACAGCACAACTGGCTGGATCAGTTGGGAGGTATGCCCCATATTTCCTCCATATAGCTCCACACATGGGTGAGGAATAATATC
>NW_015386200.1:330200-339313 GCF_001527695.2 Protobothrops mucrosquamatus | reverse complement strand
ATCTCCCCCTCACATTTTTTGTTCATATTTTCAGCTTTCGTTTCCACTTCCTGCACTTTATCAGCTACTACATTCAAAGAGTCAGCAAGCATTTTGACAAGCTCTTCTATTTTTCCAACCATTTCTTCCTTAAACTCTTTCATCAAGTCATCAGTAAATTGCCGCACTTTTAACATAAGCTTTTCAGTATAATCATCAAACACTTCTTGTAATTTTTGAAAAGTGAGGAAGGGAGTAGATGTGGGGGGAGGAGATTTAGATATCTGCGATGAGGGTTGCAAAGATGAAAGTACAGTTGTTTTAATTAATTTTGGAATAGCAGAAGGTCCAGTCCGCTTAGAAGCCATTATATATTTCTTTTAAATAGTCCTTTAAATCAAAAATCCTAAGTCAGAGGAAAAAAAGAATCCACAAAGTCCGTCCTCACTATACCAAAGGGAAAGTGGAGATTTTTCTTTGTTGCAAAAAAACAACTGCCGTGGCCATTTTCCTCCTCACTTTCACTTTGACGAATGGGGGAGATCTCTTTGATCTTCCAGAGTTAAATTTAAAATTAAAACCCTGTTAAGTCCATTTTCCTGTTCAGCACCGGCTGTCAAGTACTCACAAAAAAAAGAACATCTTCTGAAAGCAGCAGCGAGCGCGACTTCTTGTCTCGCACACGGCGAGGTCTGCCCGGGGTGCGGAGATGGCTCCGGACTCTGGCGGGGCTCTCACCCAAATTCCTCAAGGAACTTGGGGAGCTCAACACCTATCCGGAGCGGCTCCCCCACCTCCTTTAGCCCAGGAGGTGAGTTTCAAGCCGCCCGACAGCTGATTTATGCTGTCGGCACGGCTCTAACGCAGCCCCGGGAGGGAGACTTCAAAGGAAGCCTCCGACGAAGTCGACGTCTCAAACCGAAAGCCCCACCCAACTCCTTCTTGACCTGGCCTCAGGTGCTTTGAAGAATAAATCAATCACCTCTTCTCTGGGACTGCCTTTCAAGTATTGGAACATGCCTAATCCTTATCTCTGTTAAGCTAAACACATCTAGGTTCCCTTAGTTGCTCCTCCAAAGGTTTAGTCTCCAAACCCCTTATAATATTTGCTGTTCTTTGTTCTTTTTCTAGGGCCTCAGCATCTTTTTTGTATGCTGGTGATCAGAACTTGACTCAACATTCCAATTGTGTTCTATTAACACAATATAGAGCAGTACTATCACTTCTTGTGATCTTGATGCTATCCCTCTGTTGATGCAGCCTGGAATTGTGTTGGCTTTGACAACTGCAATACATTGCTGGTTTATGGTCCACCAGAAAACCTAGATGTCTCTCAAAATTACTACTGTTGAACCAGGTATTGTCTATTCTGCACCCATGCATTTATTTTTTCCTGCCTAAGTGTAGGACCTTGTTTTTTGCTCCACTGAATTGCACCTTGGTGGATACGGCCCAACGCTCAACTATCAAGATCCTTCTGAATTTTGAGTCTATCATCCAAAATATTAAAAATTCTCCCCATCTGCAAATATGATGAGTACCCCTACAATCCTTTCATCTAAGGAATTTATGAGGATGTTGAAAAGTACTTAAGATACTCAACAGCAGAATCTTGAGGTACTCCATACATGCATGCATGCATACATGCATGCACACACACATGTAGTCAATATACATGTAGTCAACTTGTAACAGTTAGTTTAGTGACCAAAGTTATAACTGAAAAAAGTGACATGACCACTTTCATACTTGTGACCATTGTAGAATCCCCATGTTTATGTGATCAAAATTCAGATACTTGGCAACTGGTTCATATTTATGATGGTTGTAGTATCCTGGGGTCATGTGATCATCTTTTGCGACCTTCTGACAAGCAAAGGCAATAGGGAAGCCAGTCACTTAACAACCATATTACTAACTTAACCACTGTAATGATTCACTTAACAGCTGTGGCAAGAAAGGTTGTAAAATGGAGCAAAGGTCATTAACTGTCTCACTTAGCAATAGAAATCCTAGTCATAAATTGAGGATTACCTACACATACACATATATATTCAAGCTATAGAAGTAGTTATTTTATACTACTAGTATTTTATCTATGCTAATTACACAATCATCTAGATCAGGCATGTCAAACTCGCGATGTCACGTGGTGTCGCGCCACGTATCGGAGCTTTTTCTCCATTGCCGGCAATGGGGTGGGCACGGTTTTGGGATGACGCGTCCGGCCCGTGGGCCGGCAGTTTGACACCCCTGATCTAGATATTGCAGATTCCACTTCTGATTTAAAAGAATTCTACATATATGGGCTTTCTTATAGTACTCATCTACAAAATGCCTTCATCTAATTGAACTGATCTAAATAAAATTTAACATTTCAATTTCTACTTTCATACTGGATTAGTTACAAATTATGCAACTGATCAGCAGTATTGACTGTTTCAGTGAAAATATTACTTTGGAATGCAATGCCTTCAGATTTTCCAATTTATGAGAAAAAAAATCTTGTTAGAATGAAAAGTTCCGTTACACCAAATGAGTCTACATTATCTGCTATCAGATAATGTAAACTGTGATGTTCTGGTTTTTAAATGTGCTATCAAAATCCTGCTGGATTCAAGTGTAATAGAGGTCAGTAAATAGATAATATAAAAAAATGCTTAGATTAGAAGGGTTTTTTTGTTTCCCCAATAAAGTCAATTCAATAATATTAAATATATGATGGGATAATGTTCACTTCCTGGCAATGATGCTAAACGTGTCTCTTCTGATTCCTGACATCAATACTGATCTGGCTTGATGAGCAAAACTGATTTACTTAATTTTAAGTGAACTACCACTCTCATTTCAATTTCTCCATTTGCAACATGAGAATAGTATTATGATAATGGCTATAATTATAATTAAGGCAATGACATGTTTAACATTTTGAACATTAAAGATGGTGCATAATTTTTTTCTCAACAGAGTATTTTCATTACTATTGCTGTATCACATTTTGTAAAAAGCATCCATTATGTTTCAACTTGCTATGCATGTGCTGAATTTCATCAGATTCTTGTCAATGTTCTATTATATTAAGATATAAGATATTCAATGAAATAATATACAGCTGCTTCTATTAAGATAAGCAAGAATCAATATCCACCAGCAAGCATGTGCCTCCACTCTTATCTGAAAATATTTATCATTATCTATGATGTTCTACTTATACTTCTTACCAAGCTATCAGGTAACACTGCTCCAACTTTTTCTCTGTCCTATCACATGGAAGAAACTTTTAAGCCTAACAGTTGCATAAACAGCTTATTTTAAGCATATATTTAACAGAATCAAATGCAATATAAACTTTAGCCTATCAGAATGTAAAAACGAATCTTTTCCCAAAACAAGTTGTACTTTTTCCCGCAGCACCCTATGCAATATTAACTTAATTTTCCTTTAATGGATTGATAATAAAGTGGCCTCAGGTTGTATAGTTCATATTCTAAATTTCTATAAACTCAACAAGACACTCTGCTGTTTTAATTTCAGTACTTGTAGACAAGACCCTCTCTTATCACTGTCATGCAGCAGGGACTAAAGAAGGAAATCCTACTGTTAATAAGGCTGTTAGGAAAGCTTCCCGGCATGAGCAAGAAAAATCTTTCTCCACTATGTCTCTTCTTCCTCATGGGCTTGTGACATCCCGCCCCCTATCCCTGGGGGGAAAAAGGCCCAGATCAGAAGATGCGCAAACCTCTGACAGTCTTTCCATTCTCCTCCCACGTCTTCTCTGATCCCTCCGTGTCATCACTAGGCCGCGGCGGACAGCCCTCGAGGACTCAAATCGACCAAACGAGCACTATACCAATAATTCCTTTATCCACAGAGGGAAATTCAGCCCTCCTCTGAGAGAGGGGGCGCGGGCTGAGCTCGGGCAGCCGACTCCCCTTAGATCACCCATTCGTCCCTCACCTTTGCGCAGTTCGCGCTCCCAGACGGTGACAATGAGCGGCGAATGTTTTCGGTGATGGATGAGCCAGAGGCTCAGTGTCTGGACACTTTGCTGAGAATTGCTTAGCTCCGACAATTTCCTCTCCAGCGCCGATTCTGAGAAAGCAGACATTGCCGTTCTATCCTTTTCCCCAGTTTCGGACCTTAAGGTGAATGAACGTTGCGATAAGCAGATCGCGTACGCTGACGTACCTCAAACAAAATGGCGGCTAGTCTACAGAGCCGCAGAGGCACGCCTTTTGCGCAACGTCACTAAGCGAGACTTGTACTAGAGAGAATTATAAAAATAGAAATACCATAGTCCGTTTTAAAAAACTCCAGTTCCAAAAAAGGGAGCGTGGTCTGTTAGAGTTTTCTTAAGTATGGTAAACCGAATTGCACAAAAACATAGCTTTCAAAAGGAATCAGAACACACACATGAAGCAGCGATTTTCTCATTGCAGCTGCTTTTTGTCTTGGCCTTCCTTCTGCACTTTACAAATTATCTTGAATTCTGCACTAACTTTTTTTTGAATAGAATATTTGAACGAGGGGATAGATGGGGAACTCATCAAATTTACAGACGATACCAAGCTGGCAGGAATAGCCAACACTTCAGAAGAAAGGCTTAAGATACAGAAGGATCTGGACAGACTTGAACACTGGGCGCTATCTAACAAAATGAAATTCAGTGGTGAAAAAAGCAAGGTTCTACATTTAGGCAAGAAAAACCAAATGCACAGGTATAGTATAGGGGGTACCTTGCTCAATAGTAGTAACTGTGAGAGGGACCTCGGAGTCCTAGTGGACACTCACTTAAATATGAGCCAGCAGTGTGCTGCAGCTGCCAAAAAGGCCAACACAGTGCTAGGCTGCATTAGCAGAGGGATAGAATCAAGATCATGTGAAGTATTAATACCACTTTACAATGCCTTAGTAAGGCCACACTTGGAATACTGCATCCAGTTTTGGTCACCGTGATGTAAAAAAGATGCTGAGACTCTAGAAAGAGTACAGAGAAGAGCAACAAAGATGATTAGGGGACTGGAGGCTAAAGCATATAAGGAACGGTTGCTGGAATTGGGTATGTCTAGTTTAATGAAGAGAAGGACGAGGGGGGACATGATAGCAGTGTTCCAATATCTCAGGGGCTGCCACAAAGAAGAGGGAGTCAAGCTATTTTCCTAGGCGCCTGAAGGCAGGACAAGAAGCAACGGGTGGAAACTAAGCAAGGAGAGAAGCAACCTAGAACTAAGGAGAAACTTCCTGACAGTTAGAACAATTAACCAGTGGAACAACCTGCCTCCAGAAGCGGTGAATGTTCCAACACTGGAGGTTTTTAAGAAGAGACTGGACAGCCATTTGTCCGAAATGGTATAGGGTTTCCTGCATGAGCAGGGGGTTGGATTAGATGACCTCCAAGGTCCCTTCCAACTTTACTATTATTATTATTAGAATAGAACTGGAAGAGATCTTGGGAATCTTCTAGTCCAGCCACCCTACTCAAGCAGGAGAACCTATACCAGGGGTCTGCAACCTTAAACACTCAAAGAGCCACTTGGACCCATTTCCCAAAGAAAATAAAACACTGGGAGCTGCAAAACTTGTGCGTGCATGCGTGCGTGCACACAAGGGGTGGGGATCTTGATTGAAGAGTTTAATTAAAAAGAAATAGAGGCTGCTGTGTATGAGTTCTCTCTTTCTCTCTTTCCTGTCCCTCTCTCTTTCTCTCTCTTTCCTCTCTTTTTCTCTCTCCTCTCCCTCTCTCTTTCTCTCTCTCTTTCTTTCTCTTTCTCTTCCCCTCTCTCTCTTTCTCTTTCCTCTCTCTCTCTTTCCCTCTCTCTTCCCCTCTCTCTCCTCTCCCTCTTTCTCTCTTTCCTCTCTCTCTCTCCCTTTCCTCCCCCCTCTTTCCCTCTCTCTTTTTCTCTCTCTCTTTCTCTCCTCTCTCTCCCTCCCTCTCTCCCTCTCTCTTTCCTCTCCCTCTCTTTCTCCCCCTCCCTCTTTTTCTCTCTCTCTTTCCTCCCCTCTCTCTTTCCCCCCTTTTCTCTCTCTCTTTCTCTCCCCCTCTCTCTCCTCTCCCTCTCTCTCTCGTTCCTCTCTCATTCCTCTCTCTTTCCTCTGCCTCTCTCTTTCTCTCTCTCTTTCCTCCCCCTCTCTTTCTCTCTCTCTTTCCTCCCCCTCTCTTTTCCTCTCTCTTTCCTCCCCCTCTTCCCCCCCCTCTCTTTTACTATTTCTCTCCCTCTCTCCCTTCCTCTCCCTTTCCCTCTCTCTCTTTCTTTCCTCTCTCTCTTCCCTCTCCCTCTCTCTCTCTTTCCTCTCCCTTTCTCTCTTTCTCTTTCCTCTCTCCTCTCTCTCTTTCTCTTTCCTCCCTCTCTCTTTCCCTCTCTCTCCTCCCTCTCCCTCTCTCTCCCCCTCCCCCTCTCTCTTTCCTCTCTCTCTCTCTTTCTTCTCTCCTTCTCTCTCTCTCCCCCCCTCCCTCTGTCCGATCTTCTGCTCACCTGGCAAGCTGGCTTCAGGCTCTTCTCCAACAAGCTGACACACATTATTGGGCTGGCTCTCTCCTGCCCTTCCTGCTTCCTGCAGAGATGCAGCAAAGGGAGGAGCCCTGCCCAATAAGCTTGTCAGCTCATCCGACAGCGTGAGGCCACTCTCTTTTTTTACACACACACACACACACACACACACACACACACACACACACACAGAGAGAGGGGGGGGAAGGGAAGGGAAGTAGGGAAGCACAAGTGGCAGAAGAGGCTGGGAGCTGCAGGAGAAGGCTCAAAGAGCCACATGCAGCTCCGGAGCCGCGGGTTGCCAACCTGTGACCTATACCATCTCAGATAAGTGGCTGTCTAGCCTCTTCTTAAAAATCTCCAGTGATGGAGTGCCCACGATTTCTGGAGGCAAGCTGTTCCACTGGTTAATTGTCCTCACTGTCAGGAAGTTTCTCCTTAATTCTAGATTGCTTCTCTTTTTGTTCAGTTTCCAACCATTGTTTCTTGTCCTGCTCTCTAGTGCTTTGGGGAATAATGTGACCCCCTCTTCTTTGTGGCAGCCCCTGCTATTATGTCTCCCCTATTTCTTCTTTTCTTTAGACTAGCCAGACCCAAGTCCTGCAGCCATTCTTCATATATTTTAGTCTCCAGGTCTTTGACCATCTTAGTTGCTTTTCTCTGAATTTTTTCCAAATTTTCAAAATATTGTTGGTTATATGGTGACTAAAATTGGCTGCAGTATTCCAGGTGTGGTCTTACTAGGGTTTTATAAAGCGGTACTAATACTTTGTGTGATTTTGATTCTATGCCTCTGTTTATACAACCCAGGATTGTATTAGCTTTTTTGGCTGCTGCTGCACACTGCTGACTCATAGTCAAGTGATAATCACTAGGACTCCAAGGTGCCTCTCACAGTTACTGTTTTTGAGCCCAGTCTCACCCAGTCTGTACTTGTGCCTTTGATTTTTCTTGCCTAAATGTAAAACTTTCCTTTTCTCCACATTGAAACTCATTTTGTTGGACAAAATGCCATTTTGTTGTTCAGGTTTGTCAAGGTCTTTTTGGATCCTGAGTTTGTCTTCTGGGGTGTTGGTTACTCCTATCAGTTTGGTGTCATCTGCAAATTTGATCCCCTTCAATTCCCTCATTGAAGATATTGAAGAATGCTGGGCCTAAGATGGAACCTTGTGGTACCCCACTGCTTACTTTTCTTCATGTGGATGTAATGTCATTGAGGACTACTCATTGAATATGGTTTGCCAGCCAACTACAGATCCATCTGGTGGTGATGTTGTCTATTCCATCTTTTTCTAGCTTACCAAGGAGTAGATTGTGGTCTACCTTATCAAATGCCTTACTGAAGTCTAAATATACTATGTTGACCATATTTCGCTGGTCTATTAAGTTTAGTCACTTTATCGAAGAATGAAATAAGATTGATTTGGCATGATCTGTTTTTGACAAAACCATGCTGGCTACTAATTATAACTTTGTTTGCTTCTAGTTGTTCGCAGATCTGTTTTTTTTATTATCTTTTCCAGGATATTCCCAGGTATTGATGTTAAACTGATTGGTCTGTAGTTTCCTGGGTCCGTTTTTTCTCTTTTCTTGAAGATGGGAACCAATCAGCCTTTTTCCAATCCTCAGATATTTCCCCAATGCTCCAGGATTTTTGAAAGATATGTGCAATGGTTCTGAGATAACATCTACCAGTTCCTTCAGAACTCTGGTCTGTAATCTGTCAGGTCCCGGTATTTTATATTCATCAAGGTTGGATAGGTGTTCTCTTACCATTTTCTTGCTTATTTTAATTTTTGTTTCTAGTTTATCCTTTTCAGTGGTTTTTTTGATATGTTGGGTTATAGTTTCTTTTTGTGTGAAGACTGATGCAAAGTATGAGTTAAGCAGCTCTCCTTTCTCCCTGTTGCCTGTTATTTCCTTGCCATCTTCTCTCTTTAGTGACCTACAGTTTCCTTGATTTTTTTCATGTTGTTAATATATTGGAAGAAATACTTTCCTGACTTCATCTTTGTATGTTCTGGCTTTCTACTGATAATTGGCCTTAGTTATGTGCCCCTCTTTCCATTTTTTGTATCTGTTCTTTTTGTCTTTTTGTTTGTCAGAGATCTTTGTGCAGCCATGCTGGTTTCTTCTTGAATTTCTTGTTTTTCTTTTTCAGTGGCATTGTGCTTGTCTGGGCTTTTAGGATTACATTTTTCAGAGTTTCTCACGCTTCTTGGATTGTTTTTCCCTTTAGGATTTTCATCCATGGAATCTTTCCTAGATTCTCTCTGAATTTGTTAAAATCAGTTCTTTTGAAGTTTAATACCCTGGTTGGATTGTTTTCTATTGCTAGTGTTTGCATTATATTAAATTCCAATATGATGTGGTCACTTTCGCCCAAGGTTCCGGTAATTTCAACTACCTCTATCACTTTTTCTCTATTAGTAAGAATTAAGTCTGGTTGTCAGAATCCAATCATATTTCATATCAAGTTATCAACTATGAAAAACTCCATCCCTGCCTTCCCTGGATTCTGTCATGGATGAAGGGAAGGGGGAGAACAAAGGGGCTTTATGGCCCTCATTTCCTTCAGCCTACTTCAAAGGGACTGGATGTGGAATCACCAAAAGGACTAACAATAACAATAGGGGGTCATTAGCT
>NW_015386200.1:322457-327762 GCF_001527695.2 Protobothrops mucrosquamatus | reverse complement strand
CATGGATGAAGGGAAGGGGGAGAACAAAGGGGCTTTATGGCCCTCATTTCCTTCAGCCTACTTCAAAGGGACTGGATGTGGAATCACCAAAAGGACTAACAATAACAATAGGGGGTCATTAGCTTTCATGTGATCCTTCCTGAAGTTTCCTCTCGGTAGTGAGGAAAGGGGTGGGGATGAAATGCCTGAGACTGTCTCTAGGAGAAGGGGGTGATGGGGGTGGCTAAAGGGGGGACCCTTTTAAAATCTTGAGTTGCAAGCTTTCAACCCCAAGTCCTGTTTAGAACGCCTACGTCCAGCTTTCTCTTAATAAAGATGCCTGTTGGGAGAAATATTCCAGGAGTTCTGTCTTCTTAAGATGCAAAGTGGGGTGGGTCCTTACATTCTGGTATGACTTTACGTCTAGTTCCCTCCTCCATCTTTTGTTTTGATGGAGTATCCAGTCAGAGAAAATAGACTTAAGATATATAAACTGACCAATAGTCTTTATTTGTGCATCCAGTAGAGACTAGCCCAATATTCCTTTAAGCATTGTAAGTGTAAGAGTCAGAAGAATGAATTTTGAAATAAGCCAGAAGTGCATTCATGGAAGAGGAGAAATGGTGCCAAGGTACCCCATCCTACAGTTTTCAGAGGGGGAGAATCCTCTACCTCTAAGGTTGCCTGAAGAAATGATGTCATGATGTTTCTCTTTAGTGACCAATTGCTTCAGAAAAACAAAGGTGACAAAGCCAATTGCTGGCTACCAGAAAGTGTTAGTAGAGGGTTTTTTTTTTTTTTAGAAAGAAACATCTACCTATAAGGCTATTTAAGCAAAGGATTAAAATCCAGGTGTAAATGGTAAGTAAGCCAACAGAAGATGCTTTTACTTACTTTGAATCTTATATTAATAGCTCTGATAAATGCATTGGTTCCTGCTCACTTTCTCTACTCTTTTACCTCCAATAGCTAAACAGATTCAGTTCTCCAATTTAAAAGGATCTAGGCCAGAGTTCTCAAACCCAAATTGCTATTTGGAAACCAGCCTACCAGTTATCAGTATATGTAAAAAAGTTTCTAGAGAGCTGAAAATTAAAAGCAAAATAGCAGGGCACTAAAGGTACCTTTTTTTTAAAAAAAATACCTCCACTGTGAAATGGTCACAGACAAACTTCCACTTTACCACCACGACTATATTTTGAAAAGCACCAAGTCTCATGCATTTAATTTTGAAAACTTTCCCACTTATGTTAGTAGTAAGCTGACAATTCCTAGCAATAATGGCAATCCAAAACAGGACTATTATATCATCCAAGGTAGGCCATTCTTTACAGCCTCCAAACTGCAGAAAGTAGGAGAAGCTGCAAAGGAACAAGTAAGTTTTGATTGTACCAAGATGACACACCAGTGTGGGTCAGGAACAAACTTGTCTCCATCCAGACCTGAAACCCATCCTTTAAAGCGCAAGCTGAACTCAGTTTGACTGAGATTCACAAGTTGAAAACTCATTCCCTGTAGTTGCTTTCTACCTCTGGCCTACTCCAAAGCCTCATTGTGAGTGGCAGACAGCAACATGCAAACCATGTGGCCTTTCTTTGAAAACCCTGACCTAACTATCTATACAATTATGGCAGTATATGCAATTTTCTATATGAGAGATGCTCTAATTAGATGGAAAGAGATTGCCAAGAAAAGGCAGCCCTTAAATCAGACCCCTTTCGCCCTTTTATAGTTTCCTGCTAGCTAAAAGTGTGTGTGGGAGGGGCAAGCTTATTGTTTTTACAGAACTGTGAGAAGACATGCTAGCCTGTGAAGCAAATACATTGTATATATTTTAATCTCATGAGCCTAGCTTCAAGCTTGAGAATTGTATCTAGGAAGATACGCTGAAAACCATTCCTCTGCTATGCTGAAAACCGGTCCTAACCAGAATTTACTGATATGATAGCAACTTTAGAGACAACCCCTAGGAACTAACAATTATAAAAGGTAATTTGTAAATAAGAATTGGGGGAATGGGGGATGTAATTAGGGGCAGAGATAATGTAATTCACTTTAGAATGCTGGCATCTAATGTCCAGAAGTCTTCTTTTCTGGTGTTTATAGCTGTTCTTCAAATTGTTTTATCCTACCTTAAACTAAGACAAAACGGTAGAAGGAAAGGTTGAGAGGGAAAGATAAGTCATTGAAAAAGAAAAAAGACTGGAGAAGGGAAAAGGAGAGGAAAGATTCAAGAAATTAGGAGGAAAACACTAACAAAGGCAGTGGCCTACAGTGAACTTGCCTGCTGAGAGAAGCCCAGCTGCACCTGAGAGGCCTACCCAAGAGACCAAAGGCCCATTGAAGAAGAACTAGAGCGCCCCCCCATCCAACAGAGCGGCCACGCCAAGTCCATGAATGGAAATTGGCAGCGCAGGATCATAAAGGGGACGTTGGAGGACTTTTAGGCCAATGGAGGCCTACCTGATCCATTCTGGCCCAACGAAGCAGAGACCAGCATAGGAAACCAGGTAACGCGGTGCACTGGCAGCTCAAGTGATGGAGAAGAGGCAGACGGCAGCAGCACGGGGCAGTGCAGAGGCGGCGGGCGGCGGCAGCGCAGAGCAACGGACCAGTGAGATGGCTGGGGGCAGCGCAGAGGTAGTGGGCAGCAGCAGAGGTGAATTGGAAGGTCTGCAGATAGCAATGAGGCCGCATGACAGCAGAGGACCTGACCGGCAGTTCGAGAGAACCTGGCTGAAAGTTGGAGATGGAAAAACGGCCAGACACGGAGTGGCAGAGCAGGGGATGCTAGCAGTTGGTGGGAAGGCCCAGTGGAGAAAACACAGCTATTAAACCTGCTCAGCAGAGAAACATAAGGTGACCAACTGTCCTCCTTTAGGGAGGACAGTCCTCGTTTTTTAAGTTCTGTCCTCCCTCGAAAAGTGTCCTCCTACATGTCCTCCTTTTCAATAATTGAAGATTAATCTGCAGGGCTTTTTTTTTTTTTTTTCTCATAGAACGCTCAGAATAGCATTCCGGCACCTTTTTTGGTAGTTTTTTTTCAACTTTTGCATGAGCAGTGTTACTCCCCCTATTGGCTTTTGAAAGCCAATAGGAATTGCTGCTGAGCACGCCAAAACACCCAGCCGGCAAACTTTGCACATGTAAGTTGTATGCAGCGAAGGTGAATTGGCAGGAACTTTGCACCCCTCCCTGCTACCCAACTACACCATCTCCTAGTTAGTCCCAAAGATACCTGAAGGAGATTGGAGCGGCGATGCCACAGTAACTTTCCCTTGATCTTCGGCCCTGCTAGGGCAATAATGGCTGCGAGTGCAAGAGGTAGGGGCAGCGGGGCTGCTGCGGGCGGGGGTGTGTGAGGGGCGGCGGTGGCCGGCTGCCCCCTGTGCTGTGGGAGCCACGGGGCCTGCTCTACACGGGGCTGTGCAGGGTGGGTGGTGGTGCTGGCGGGGCGGCTGCAGGTGGGGTGTGTCAACGGCGGGCTGCCCCCTGGGGCCGGAGCTGGCACAGCTGGTGCTTTGGGAGCCACGGGGCCTGCTCTATACGGCGGGGCAGCAGTGCTGGCGGGACGGCTGCGGGTGGGGGCACGGCATGTAAGCATAATTACAATATAAAATGTTATTGTTACAAATGTTTTTTATTATGCATTTATCATATTATAGTGTATTCTGTATTATTGTTGCAATGAATAAAATGTTTCTTTTATTTACGATATTTTTTTCTTCAATTTATTTGTGTCCTCCTTTTCATTGTAAAAAAGTTGGTCACCTTAAGAAACATCAACTAGCAAATCTGCCTAGCTCAGAAAGACTGGCTGAATATAGAAGAGACCTCAGAAGAGCAATGGCTAAAGGCAACTGGGGGCAACTAGAAAGACCAGCTGAGCACAGAAAAGCAGTCAAAAAAGCAAGGCAGAGAGGAAAGAGATAAATAAGGAGCAAATTAGGAAAAGGAAGGATAGGCATGGATTTTTAGGCAGAGAGCAGGAAGCTAAAAACAAATTCCTTGTTGAGGAGAAAGCAACCCTTCCGTTCATTAAATCCTAACATTAAATCCTAACATTAAATCCTAACATTAACTTTTAACTTCAATACAAACTGCATTTTTTTCTTTTAAAACCAAAGGGCATACTGCCACATTCTTTTATCTATACCTAAATAACAAGTAAGAAAAACAAACACAAACAGGCAGAAAAAAGGATAGAAAAAATAGGCATAATTACCTAGAACAGAAAAGCTAGAAACAAGGCTAACAGCGAAGCACATCCACCAACCAAACAGAGGGATTTTCAAACATACTCATGGAACAGGTGACTGACACTATTGTGGTATGCAATACATGTTCTGTGTATGTGCTTATGCCCAAAGAACACCCAAATTATACATGCATTAGATGTAAACTGTGTAAACTACTAGAGCAGGAGTGTCAAATTCAATTTCATTGAGGGCCGCATAAGCACTGTGCTCGCCCTTGGCGGGCCAGGTGGATGTGGCTGGGGTGGGTGTGGCCTACTGGGTGGGCATAAATGGCATGGGCATGGCCTACTGGGTGGGCGTGGCCAGTTCAACATCACTCGCGTCAGGGGCGCCTGTGCGGGACTGGGTAGGACTGGGACGGATCAGAGGGTTTCTGGCGGAGGGTGGGTGGGACTGGTATGAGCATCAGGACATGGTCCACTGGAGGAGCCTCACTGTCCCTCTCAGGCCATGCAGGAGGGGCTGGACAGTGGCACAGACTGCCCTCAGCCCTGGGCAGCAGAGATCAAGTGCCCAGCCTGACCCTTGAGCTCCCACGTCACCAGGACTCCACAGCCCTGCCTAACCCAACCATACTTCTCCGAGGGGGTACTCAGCTGTGCTTACCTGGCCCTGCGCGACTCCCCCATCGCGCAGGCATGGCCCAATATTATTCTAAGGGTCGGCCTTGATGAAGGGGTCTGGAACCCCGAGAGGTGGCACTCAGCGACAGCACTGAGGGAACTAAGAAGAAGGAAATTACGGGTCTTCTTAGAGGGGTGTTTTACTAAATTTTTAGGGGGTTCGGGGTTGGCCCGAGAGGAACTAGGGGAGTCCTCTCCGAGGCCAAGGCCAGTCCTGTCTGGGGGGCGCGGAGTGGTACGGGAGGATTTATTTATTTATTTATTTATTTTATTTGATTTATATCCCGCCCTTCTCCCAACGGGACTCAGGGCGGCTCACAACATATTAAAAAACATAAACACATTTACAACCCCACCCAAGTAAAACCAATTAAAACCGAATATTTAAAGTTGTGCTATTTAAAATTACTCTTAAGAACCCGATTTAAAATCCTCCCTAGGCCA
>NW_015386200.1:318682-319986 GCF_001527695.2 Protobothrops mucrosquamatus | reverse complement strand
TCTTTAAAGCGCTCCATGGCATCGGACCCGGATACCTTCGAGACCGCCTCCTGCCGCAGATTACCTCCCATCGACCAGTACGCTCACACAGAGTGGGTCTCCTCAGGGTGCCGTCGGCCAGACAGTGCCGGCTGGCGACCCCAAGGGGGAGGGCCTTCTCTGTGGGAGCTCCCACCCTCTGGAATGAACTGCCCCCAGACATCAGGGTCATCCCTGATCTCCCTTCCTTCCGCCGCGCCCTTAAGACTTGGTTATTCCAGCTTGCAGGACTGGCCTAGGGTAATTTTTAGAGGGGTTTTAATTATATTTTAATTGGACTACGTTTAAATATTTCTTTTTAATTAATTTTAATTCTGTAATTGTTATTTGTGTATTTTAATCGATTGTCAGCCGCCCTGAGTCCGCAAGGAGAAGGGCGGGATATAAATTGAATTTAATAAATAATAATAATAATAATAAATAATAATAATACTACTGCAATGCTCGCTCTCCTTGGCCAGGTTGCTCATGGTGGGTGCAGGAGGGCAAAGTGTGTGGGTCAGAGGGAGGCCCACTCCCTCTCCATGCGAGGAGACCTGGCTTTGTAACCAAACCATCCTCAGCAATAGGATGGGAGACCACCAGGGGATGGCAAAAGGGCAACAGGGCTGCTGGAGGCCAAGTGCTAAGGTAGGACTTACCTCAGGCCCTCCCTCTCTCTCATTCCAATCTCCCTCCCTCCCTCTTTCCTTCCTTCCTTCCTCCCTCCCTTCCTCCTTCCTTCTTCCCTCCCTCCCTCCCTCCCTGTCTCTGTGTCCAGGAAGGGACGAGGGGAGGGGGAGAGCAGAGCCTTCTCAGATTCAGTACCCCAATTATAGAACTTGGAGTGGGAGGAGGTTAAAAAAAGGGGGGAGCAAGCGGGAAGCTCTCCTTTTTTGTAATACCTCGGCTTCCTCCTCATCCTCTTCCCTTTCCCTCCTCTCTCTCTCTCTCTCTCTCTCTCTCTCTCTCTCTCTCTCTCTCTCTCTCTCTCTCTCTCTCTCTCTCTCACACACACACACACACACACACAGAGAGAGAGAGAGAGAGAGAGAAACCTGTTGTGTTCTTTGTATTTCCCCCCCCCAATCCCCTATGCATATCCTGATCACCCATTAAGGGTGATTGCCCTTCACCATTGATCGCCCATTAAGGGTGATTGCCCTTCACCATTGATCGCCCATTAAGGGTGATTGCCCTTCTCCATCTGCATACAGTTTCATGCCCGTTGCTGGTTGGCTAACTAGCAACAGGGTCTTGCCAGCCAATGGAATTGTGTGATTTCA
>NW_015386200.1:295208-314832 GCF_001527695.2 Protobothrops mucrosquamatus | reverse complement strand
TTCATGCCCGTTGCTGGTTGGCTAACTAGCAACAGGGTCTTGCCAGCCAATGGAATTGTGTGATTACAAGCCAGGGGAATCCCATAAAAGAGGGCTCCCCTGGCCCAGAGAGCCAGTCCGGATTTACTTTATGCCTTGCCAATAAACCAAGAGCTGACTGTCACTCGACTCGTGTCTTACTGCCTGTGCGATCTAACAAAACCCTTCCTGCTTTCTCCTCTTTCTCACCCTTTTTCTCCAGCCGCCACATGTTGCCGGCCGCCAGCAGTTTCAGGCTACAGCTCTGCACCCGGTGTGAGTGTTATGATCCCCTCTCCAGCCCTACTACATGGCAGAGAGGGTGATCGGGAACTAGCCAATGCTCGACTTGTGCCACCGCACGCTCCCATCTCCATGCCTTTCATCCCACAGGCCAGGCATGCTCTGGGGCACTAGGCTTACAGAACGCCATGGCCCAAGCAAGAAAAGGCACGGCCTGGCAAAGCAGAGATGGACAAGGAGAGGCCCAGCAAAGCAGGGCGTGTCTGGGTGTGACATGGTTAGGCTGGGAGTGGCAGGATAAGGCAAATGAGCAGTTGCTGCTGCATACCACCAGCCCCCAAGCACTGGCCATTTCATGTGTGTGTGCTGGGGGATGCCCAGCCAGGTTAGGGTGGGCCAGGGCTGGGGCAGCGGGAGCCGGTTCCCCGGGGGCCAAATCTGGGCCCTCTGCAGGCTGGATCCGGCTCACAGGCCTTGTGTTTGACATGTCTGTACTAGAGGAAAAAATAAGGGCAACTTATTAGAGGCAACTCTAGCCAAACCCCAACGTACAAAAGAAAACTCTACCCAAACCGAACCAAATAATGAACAAATAACTCCCAGAGGATTTGACTCTACTGATAAACTCTTGGATGAAGACAAATGGAGATATGTCACACATTGAAGGAAACACAATACTCAAAGAAAGAAGCAGCATACAATTAACAAACCCCTTGTGCCCAATCCAACCCAACCAGAAGCAGCTCCATTAAAACGGAGCAGTCGATTTCTCCCCTCTTAGATGGAAACATGCAGACCCACAACCTCCCCCTCAAAGAAAACATGCAGACACCTAGCAAAGAAACAACTTCAAATATCCCTAAAAAGTCACATCAACAAACACACCTGAGATAAACAGAAAAGCACCCCAGATTGCAGCCCCCCCAAAGGAAGGCGAGTGTTGGTAATAGGAGATTCTATCCTCAAAGGAACAGAATCATTCATCTGCAGCCCGGACATACAATCCAGGGAGATATGTTGTCTCCCTGGAGCAAAAATCAAAGATGTGGCTGAGAACCTAACCAAAATAATTAGGCCTACAGATTTCTACCCCTTCCTCCTCCTCCACATTGGAACAAATGACACCACAAAGATCCTGAGTACAAAGCGAGATATTATAAACAACTAGGCAATAAAGTTAAGAAGCTAAGAGCACAAGTAGTGTTCTCATCAGTACTCCCAACGAAAGACCAACACCAATTGAGGGAAAAAAGAATTCTAGAAATAAACCATTGGCTAAAGGGTTGATGTTGCCAAGAAAACTTTGGTCTCCTGGATCATGGACTGCATTTCCTACACAAAGGACTCTTGGCAAGGGATGGGCTGCATCTCACGAAAACAGGGGAAAATGTATTTGGAAAAAGACTGGCCCAACTCATCAGGAAGGGTGACCAATCTTTAGAATCTCTAGAATCCAAAACCAATCATAAATCCCAAGAAAACAAATCAAACAATGAGGTAGGCAGTGATGAGGAAAAAACTCAAACAACAATCAGAAGATGCAGGAAACATACCCACAGACAGGGGGTGCTTATATACAAATGCTCAAAGCTTATATACAAATGCTCAAAGCTTGGGGAACAAACAGGGTGAACTAGAAGCAATAGTACACGAGGGTGGGTATGACATAGTTGGAATTACAGAAACCTGGTGGGACAAAACCCATGAATGGAATGGACTGATGGATGGATACAAATTGTTCAAAAGAAACAGGTCTACAAAAAGAGGAGGGGGAGTTGCACTATATGTAAGAGAACACTACATATCTACAGAAATACACATGATCAAAGATAAAATCTCTCCAGAATATATATGGGTCAATATAAAAGAGAAAAAAAGTGACATTGCCATAGGTGTATATTACAGGTCGCCCAACTAATAAGAAGAAATAGATGAACTCTTTGCCAACCAGTTAACAAATGTATGTAGGAAGCATACCATAGTAATAATGGGAGACTTCGACTATCCAGATATCAACTGGGAGACAAATTCTGCAGTGAGCGGGAGATCAAACAGATTCCTAACCAACCTAGCCAACAGCTTTGTCATCCAAAAGGTGGAAGAGGGAACTAGACATAAAGCTACACTAGACTTAATTCTTACTAATAGAGAAGAAGTGATAAAGGGAGTTGAAGTAGCCGGAACCTTGGGTGAAAGTGACCATGTCATACTGGAATTTAATATAATGCAAACAATAGCAATAGAAAACAATGTCTTAAACTTCAAAAGAGCTGATTTTAACAAACTCAGAGAGAATCTAGGAAAGATTCCATGGATGAAAATCCTAAAGGGGAAAACAACCCAAGAAGCATGAGAAATTCTGAAAAATGTAATCATAAAAGCCCAAACCAGCACAATACCACTGAAAAAGAAAAACAAGAAATTCAAGAAGAAACCAGCATATCTCTGCACAAAGAAGGGCACATAATTAAGGCCGATTATCAGCAGACAGCCAGAACATACAAAGATGAAGTCAGGAAAGCAAAGGCTCAGAACGAACAAAGACTTGCATCAGAAATCAAGGATAATAAAAAAAAAAGTTTCTTCCAACATATTAACAACAAGAAAAAAGTCAAGGAAACTAGGTCCACTAAAGAGAGAAGATGGCAAGGAAATAACAGGCAACATGGAGAAAGCAGAACTGCTTAACTCATTCTTTGCATCAGTCTTCATACAAAAAGAAACTATAACCCAACATACCAAAAAAACTACTGCAAAAGACAAACTAGAAACAAAAATTAAAATAAGCAAGAAAATGGTAAGAGAACACCTATCCAACCTTGACAAATATAAAATAATGGGACCTGACAGATTACATCCCAGAGTTCTGAAGAAACTGGCAGATGTTATCTCAGAACCATTGCACCATATATTTCAAAAATCCTGGAGCATTGGGGAAATATCTGAGGATTGGAAAAGGACTGATGTTCCCATCTTCAAGAAAGGAAAAAAAATGGACCCAGGAAACTACAGATCAATCAGTTTAACATTAGTACCTGGGAATATCCTAGAAAAGATAATCGAAAAACAGATCTGCGAACAACTAGAAGCAAACAAAGTTATAACTAATAGCCAACACAGGTTTGTTAAAAACAGATCATGCCAAACCAATCTTATTTCATTCTTTGATAAAGTGACTAAATTAGTAGACCAGCAAAACACTGTGGATGTAGTATATTTAGATTTCAGTAAGGCATTTGATAAAGTAGACCACAACCTACTCCTTGGTAAGCTGGAAAAAGGTGGGATAGACAATGTTCTGTTTTCTGCTGGGTTCAGCATTGAAGAGGCAGGAATAGTAAACAGGTACTTCTTTATTGAAGACAAAACAGAACTCAAACAAAGATGGCTCTGCCCCTATTTATACATTCAGCTTGAGGCAGTGTCAGCCAATGAATGCATAATATTCTCCTGCTCAAATGCATACTGATTAACCTTGCAGACAGCAAGTCTGGCTAGCAGGCAACGTGGTCTGCTAACAGTTCCAGTGCAGCTCCCTGTGCCTGTTTCATAAGTAAAACTCAGTACATTACACCCCTCCCCTCCTGTTCTTTAACACGTACACCATATTTCTTGTTGTTCAATAGTACACACATTCAAAAGCATAATGACACTCAGTGATACACAAGTCTATCATCACACTTGTCAGAAATAATAATATCAAAACAAACCCAGTTGCAAAGAACATATAAACATTTCCATTTCACAGACCTACATAGCATTTTAGTACATAGGCATTTCAATTTCAAAGAAACATACATAAGCATTTCAGTTTGCAATAAAAATACATAAGCATTTTAAGCTTGCAATGACAGAAAACTCACATAGTCCTTTAAAAACTTCGGTGGGCCTTTGGCCTGCTCTGAACATCTCGGAGCTGCAGCTAGCTCCCGATCTGCAAGCTCGCCTGCCAGGCTCGGCAGACCAGGACTATTGGACCCGTCCAATACGGGTGAAGCAGATTCGTGAAGGCTAGCCTTTCCCGGTAGACCAGAGCCTTTGTCCATTTGCGGTTGGCCAGCCTGTTCCGGTAGGCCCAAACCAAAGTTCCATGGTGGAGTGGAATCCACCTGATCGGTGTAAGAAGCCGGTTTGGAGCAATGTCCCATTGGCGCAATGCCTGAGGTAGTAGTGGCATGAAAAGCCAGTTGAGCGCAATGTCCCATGGACGTAGTGCCAGAGTTAGGAGCCGCCTTGTTGGCAAAACCCCCATTCTGTGAATGCAATGTCCCACTTTCGCTGAGAGACTCAGATTCACGATCGTGATCGTGATCCTCCTCCCCCCCGAGAGCAGAGTCAGGAGCGGAAGAGTGGCGTGGCAGCCTCCAACGCAGTTGGTCAATGTGCCTAAGTCTTCCAGGGCCGCTTCATATGAGAGCGGCCCTGACACTTTGCAAACCACTGCTACCACCCACAGTGCCCCTGGTCCATAGTTGTGTGCCCAAATCGGATCACCCACTTGCAATTGCCTTGGTGCCTTAGGCCAGGGCTTTTCAACCAGTGGTACGGGTACCACCTGTGGTACATTGGCATCTGGCAGGTGGTACGCGACCATCCTAGAAAAGTGGTAGCGGGGGAGGGGAATGAGCTGAACTGGTGGCAGCACCGCACAAGCCTGAGCGAGAGACGGCTGGAGCTGCAGGGCTGTCAGAGCTCAGTGGAAGCACCAGGATCAGGGCCACTTTCCAGCTGATCGGCGCTTCTTCGGGGCTGTCGGGGGGCTCAGTGGAAGCACCAGGATCAGTGCCAGGCTCCAGCTGGAGCTTGGCGCTCATCCTGGCGCTTCTGCTGAGCCCAGAAGAAGCACTGATCAGCTGGAATGTTGCAGCCTCTCCAGGGTCTTGTGATTTACATTCAGATGCTTGGCAACTGATTCATATTTATGACGATCACAGTGTCCCAGGGTCATGTGAAGTGACCAAAACCTGCTGCAACCACCCAGCAGACGGGGGGAATAAAAACCAAACACCCCCCTACCCCATCCCCACTGCCAATCCTCAACAGAAATGCTCACAATAATAAAAACCTCGGACAGGAGGAAGAGCGCCACTGGGTGGGCAGGCAGGTGTCTTGCTCAGCTGTGGCTTGGGGAGCACTTTTTTCAGTGCCATTGTAACTTTGAACAGTCACTAAGCGAATTGTTGTAAGTCGAGGACTACCTGTACTTTATCACTTTTTTTCCTTTTTTTTTTTTTTGGTCATCAAGTTTTTGACACCTTGCTAGGCGACTGGTGGTACTCGGATATTGCCATATCCTAAAAGTGGTACAATGGGTGAGAAGGTTGAAAAGCCCTGCCTTAGGCTACGGCACCTGCGATGCAACCCTATCAGGGTGTAAGCGATCCAGCTTTGTGATGAGACGGCAATCCCATCGAAGCTCAGCTGGTTCTTGCCTGTAGACATGCAAGGCATTGTGTGTTGGCAGATGAGGAAATCTGCCAACCTATGATGCCAGTTTCCATGGGTTATCCTTTTCAAGGATTCCTTTGTTGTTCAAACATGTGTTCCGCTTGGCCATTAGAGGCCCGGTGAAACAGAGCTGATGTGGCATGCCTAATCATATTTGCCCTTAAAAAGGACTGAAACTCTGAGGAAGTAAATTGAGCTCCATTGTCGGAGATGATGAAATCTGGGAGTCCATGCGTTGCAAAGATGCCCCTCAAAACCTGGATGGTTCTGGCAGTCGTCGTAGTGGACACTGGAATGACCTCCAGCCACTTAGAGTGACTGTCCACAACAATGAGGAAGAATTGCCCCTGAAATGGGCCAGTGAAGTCGATGTGAATTCTCGACCAAGGGGCTTGTGTGGTCTCCCATCTATGTACAGGAGCCTGTGGCATTTCTGGCCGGGACTGCTGGCAAATGTGACACCTTTGGACCTGGGCCTCGATGTCTTTATCAAGTCCAGGCCACCAGAGGTAGCTATGCGTGAATGCCTTCATCCGGACTATGCCCAGATGTCCATCATGCAGAGCATTGAGGACTCTAGTCCTCAGTGAGGTTGGAATCACTACCCTGCTTCCCCACAGGATACAACCCTTAAAGGTGGATAACTCATGCTTCCTTTTTTAGAAACTCTGGAAGTTAGTGCCAGGACACATGTCAGGCCATCCTGTGAGCACCCAGTTCAACATGCGAGTTAACGTGTTGTCAGTAGCTGTTTCTGCAGCAACATCCCCTGCATTGAGGGGAGACTTCGGCAAATTCTGGATAGACAGGATGTGGTTAGCCGGTGCAGGATCTGGTTCTAATTGCCATAAGGGCAGCCTACTAAGGCCGTATCCATGGCCCATATCTCTACCTGGTTTGTGAACCAGGCAATAGTCATAAGCAGATAGAAATATTGACCACCTCAACATTCTAGGGGAGATGATTTGGGGTGTCTGTTTGTTCATAGTGAACAACCCCAGAAGTGGCTTGTGGTCAGTGAAGACCATGAAATGGCAGCCATACAAAAAGTCGTGAAACTTTTTGCCTCCCTATCTATTTGCGCGTAATTGCGTTCAACAGCAGAAAGAGTCCTGGAGTAATAGGCTATAGGGACTTGTGTCCCATCAGCCCTGAGGTGACTTAAGACAGCCCCAATCCCATATGGGGATGCATCGCAAGCTATGCTAACTGGCAACTGCTCATTGAAATGAGCCAACACTGCATTAGAGGACAACAATGCTTTAACCACAGCTAAACTACTCTTGTGGACATTTGTCCACTTCCATGGGGCCTGTTTGTCCAAGAGCCGGTGTAACGGCTCTGCCACTGTGGCCTTGTGTGGGAGGAAAGCATGGTAGAAATTAAGGAGTCCCAAGAAAGCTTGAAGCTCTCCCTTTGTCTTGGGACTGGGTGCCTGCTGAATCGCTTTGAGCTTGGATTCAGCAGGATAGATGCCTTTGGCATCTATACGAAACCCCAAGAATTCTGTGGAAGTGACTCCAATTTTGCATTTCTCCTGTTTGAGCTTTAGCCCCTCTTTGCGGAAACACCGCAAAATGGTCCGGAGCCTGTCAGACAGGTTTTCAACTGATTCCCCAGCGATAAGGACATCATCGAAATATGGGCATACACCCAGAATGTTGTAGAGTGTGTGTTCCATCACGCTCTGAAAGATGCCAGGAGCTACATTCACCCCGAACTGTAGCCTTTGCACTTTGAAGGGTCCCTAGTGAGTCACAGTGGTTTGGGCCTCTGCCGTGGCATTGTCCATCAGCAGCTGCTGATAGGCCTGGGCCAAATCTAATTTGGCGAAAATGCGACCTCCCTGTAGAGACGCTAGAATATGGCTAACTACAGGCACCAGATAGGAGTGCTGCTGGAGAGCTTTGTTTAACGTGCATTTATAGTCAGCACAAATGTGGACTTCCCCGTTGGCCTTAAGTGGCGTGACGATGGGAGTTTCCCATGGACTGCTGTCCACGGGTTCCAAAATGCCTTGCTGCAACAATTTGTCCAGCTCAGCATTTATTCTCTGCTTGAGACCAAAGGGCACCCAATGAGGCTTAATCCTTATCGGTGCAATAGAGGGATCTAACCTTAGAGCAATTGGAGGCCCTTTGTATGCCCCTAACTCTGGGCTGAAAACATCAGCAAACTCTTTACACACCTCCGAAAGGCTCGCCGTTTGCAAACTGTTTAACCCAGTCACCTGAATTCCCAAAGCATCAAACCAATCAAGCCCAATTAGGCTAGTACGGTTGCCCTTGACAACTACGACGTCCAAAGGGCCCTTGAAGTTCCTGAACTGCACCCCAAGTGTGGCCTCCCCCTTGACGCTGACCTGGGAATTCTGGAAGTTTGTTAAAATGAGGTTTGACGGCCTGAGCTTAACTCATTGGCTGTTTCTACAACAAATCTGCTTCAGTGTGCTTTGGGAGATTATTGACAGAGCTGAACCCGTGTCCAACTCCATGTTGAAAGGAACCCCTTGCAACTTGACTCCGAGGTGTAGCTTCTTCTTGAGTGGGCAATGGGCACCTGTCCTAAAGACACTCCTCCTACTCGCGCAAAAACCCACCCTGTTCTGACTGGGGACCCCCGTACCTTTCCGAGGCAACTCTTCCGCTGGACATTCTTTTCTGCGACCCAAACGGCAGCGATGTGGCCTTGCCTGCCACACACCCGGCAAGTTGCGGTGCGGAACTGGCAGTCAGCCTGTTTGTGGCGGCCTCCACACCTGAAACACCGAGAGAAGGGAACTGCCTTGTCAGGTTGCCTTTGATGCCTTCTTTCTGGAGGTTGCTGCAACCGATCGACTTCGTGGTCCGATTTGGAGTCTTCAACCCTCTTGGCGTCCACTTGGTGGACTGTGTCTGAGCAGGGAGGGTTATTGGAGAGTCACAAGGCCTTAACAGCTCTGCCTGCTGCTTCTTTGGCCATTATCTCCCTCAAGGCGTCTTGAAAGGAGACAGTTTCTCTAGCAAAAATCTTTTGCTGAAGTTCTCGGCTCCTCAGACCACAAATTAAATGGTCTTGTAGCCGTTCTTCATGGTCCTTGATTTCGCATGACCTCGCAGCTTGGCGAAGAGCAGCTATGAAATCTGTGGCAGACTCCCCAGAACGCTGGTCCTGCTGTTCAAAGGCGTGTCACCAAGCGATGACCGAAAGCTTCAGCTCAAAATGTTCCTTGAGATTTTTTTTAGTTTAGCATAAGCAATAGACTCCAATGGCACTGGTGCAACCATGTTCTCCGCTATGTCGAATGTTGCTTGACCGCAAACACACAGCAGCGCCTTCAATCCGTCCTCCCAAACTTGGTTGACTCGCAGGTAGTTCTCAACCCTCGCGACATAGGAGCTCCACCTCTCTGGATGAGCGACGTCGAATTCTTTTTTCTTTTTTCTTATAAATATTTTATTAGGCTTTATAAGGATAGGAAAAGAATAGGGTCGGTACGGGTATAGGAAAGGGTAGGAATAGGGGATTGGGAATGGATCAAGGATAGGTACAATGATGGGGTTATCCCCAACAAAAATTCCACGCTTAGCAAGCAAATTACCGTCCGGGTATAAATGTTGAATAAAGATCTCTTATATAATACTAAACAGTTATAATAAACTGGGTTAACATTAATCATAAAAATAAAGGATAGTAAATAAATATTATTCATCTTGCTAAATCAAAATAATTAATAAAATACTAATTAAATGTAATCACTAATGCTTAAAATCACATTCATCCAATGTGATTTCAAAGTTTTTTCTTGTTCTAACGTATTGCTAACCATTGATAAAATTTTCCCATGTTTTAAAGTGGATAGAGTCTTCTCTCTCTTTGATCTCTAAAGTTAATCTATCCATTTCTGCACATTCTAAAATTTTAGTAATTATAGTCTGGTCAGGTGGTAAATCTTCATTTTTCCAAAATTGGACAAATACTATTCTCACTGCTGTCAATACGTGCAATATTAAATATTCATTCACTTTCCCATAATTGATTCCTAATATTCCTAACAAAAACAGTTCTGGCTTAAATTCTAATGGTATTTTAGTCATTTTTTTCTAGCCATAAGTGGATCTTATACCAAAATTTCTTTGCCTTAGGGCATATCCACCAGACATTATAGTAAGTGCCTGGTTTTTGTTTACATTTCTAGCAAATATTCGATACATTTTTAAACATTTTTGTTAATCTAACTGGTGTCATATGCCATCTATAAAACATTTTATATAAATTTTCTTTATATGAGGCTGCTTTGGTAAGTTTAATATTTCTATCCCAAAGTTTTTGCCAGTCTTCTAAATCTATAGAATGTCCAAAATTCTTTGCCCATACTATCATTGTTTCTTTTACTTGTTCTTCTTCCATCTTCCAATTTAACAAAAATTTATAAAGTTTTTAAATCAGATTTTCATCTGTTGTTAAGAGTATTTTGTCAATTGGTATCTTTTTCATATCTTGTCTGAATTTGCAAATAAGACCACCATGTTAAGTCAATGTCTTGTTGTTGAAGAACTTGTCTGTCTTTAAGTTTTTCATTCTTATCCAAAACATCTTTGTAAGTAACAAGTTTATCATAATTAATTAAGTTTGGGTAAGCAAACGCTTCCATTGTAGACAGCCACGCTGTCTCCCGACTCTTTCTCCCACACTCCACACCCCCACGGATCCCTTCTTCCTCCCTCCACCCCAACACCGGCACTGCCCACCGCTTTTCCAATCCTTCCCGTGAGCCTGCAGAGGCGTGCCTAGCTTGCGATGGGATCAGCATGGAAGGCGATGCCGCTGCCACGAAGAGGGTAGCAGCCCCAGCACAGCAGCCAGAATGGTGGCTGAGCACCCCCCCATGCCCTTATTAAGCTCTCCCCTCCCTGGGCAGGCATCGAGCTTGCAATCACGCTCAGAGAGAGAGAGAGGCAGAGAGCGAGCCCAGCCCGGGACCTCCCCTCTTCCAGCCAGGATCCTGGTGAACAAACCGGCCCAGCAAGACATACTGGGACTCTGGCAAATGACTGGGTCCCCTCCTCCACCCTAGCACTTGGGGGCAGCTCTTCTGCGCCCCCCCATGCCCTGTCTGAGCCCCTCCGCCCAGCCTGATCCGGACCCTGCGGGCGCTCAGCTGGACAGCACTGGGGACGGCTGGCATAGCGCAGGCGGTACCAGAGCCATGTGGGACCCTGAAAGAGCGTCCAGCCGGCCTCTCCCCCTCCTGACCTCCATGCCCACCTGGACTGCAGGCATTTGCGCTGGGCTGGAAAGGTGCGTCTCTCTCACCAGCCCCACCCCGCCCCACGTCGTTGTGTGAATGCCGGGCTGGCAAGCGTAAAAGATGGTCAGGGCCTCCGCTCTCAAGCCGGGGGGGGCGAGTGGGCGGCCGCTGCCGAAGGGGTGGGGAGGGGGGCAGGAGGCAGCAGAAGGCGCTGAAAGGTGCCTAGGGCATCGTAGATCGGCCTGAGAGGTGGGGAAGGCGGGCAAGGAAGCTGTCAGCCAACTTGTACTTGAGCCAAGGGCGAGTTCAGCACCTGGTTTGGTGCCAAGAGAGCCAGGGAAGCGCTGCCGTGTTTGGCTGAGCATGGCTTTGGCACGAGTGATGGGATCTAGCGGCTGCGGTGAACGGCTATGGCTCCCCGTACCTGTACATGAACGGCTATGGCTCCCCGTACCTGTACATGGGCGGCCTGGTGGCTCAGCCGGCCCGAGCGCCCTTGCAGCGGACGCCCAAGTGCACGTGCTGCTGCAACCACGGCGTGGTCTCATGGCTGAAGGGCCACAAGAATGGCAGCGCGTTATTGCCGCCCAGGTGGGGCTGTGCTGCCAGCAGGCCAAGAGCCTGGAGACCCTTTTGCCCGACACACTGTGCGTCCTGCCTGCCACTGCCCCGGCGCCCTCCTCTGCTACGCTGCCCGGGCACCCTGGAGCAGTGCTCGCCACCGCCACTGCCGCCGAGGGACGGCCTGTCGTGGCACTAGCCCCCCCAGTGGCGCTGTGGCTACATCCCATAGGCAGAGGGTGAGCCTGGGCAGTGTGGAGTTCCAGCTGGGGCGGCGGCCAGCGACGGCATTGTTCCCCGGGCCGCCGAGCCGGCCACCTTCTGCGCCACCAGCGTCTTCAGGCCGGAACAGCTGCAACACCCCGCCGACCAGTCAGCTCTGTCCACCGGTGATGCTGGAACCTCCCTTGCTAGTGGAGGCTTCGGTGGGCCGCTCCCTGGGGGAATCCCAGGGCTTCCCTGCGTGGCTCCCCAGCCACGTGCGCCTCGGACTGAGCCAGCCTGGGAAAGGGATTTCCTGGCCGCCCTTCTCCCAGGGGGTGGGGCATCCGGGCACAGGGCCAATCAGGAGCCCTGCAGGGGGCAAGTCCCATGAGAGAGAGAGAGAGAGAGAGAGAGAGAGAGAGAGAGAGAGAGAGAGAGAGAGAGAGAGAGAGAGAGAGAGAGGAAGTGCAAGCCTCTCTGTCTCTGTCTCTCTCTTTCTGTCTGCAAATGGCAGAGCAGGCTCCGGAGCCGCAGAAGGTGGCTCAAAGAGTATAGACTCTCCTGCTTGAGCAGGGAGCTGGACTAGAAGACCTCCAAGGTCCCTTCCAGCTTCTATTCTATTCTATTCTATTCTATTCTATTCTATTCTATTCTATTCTATTCTATTCTATTCTATTCTATTCTATTCTATTCTATTCTATTCTATAAGCTTTGGATAGGTTGTGATGACATGATTACAGCATGATTACTAAGCCAATGAAGAAGAAGTGGGAGGTAAATTTGGAATGGCAATGGAAACTATAAAGAACCAATACTGAAGATTTGGGGTATGTCCACTGTGTGCTTGCATGCACAAGGAACACCCCCTTTGAAAGGAGTACAAATAAATTACCATTGCTTTCTCTTGGAAGTTCTGATTTGTGATTGTTTATTTCAACTAGACAACGAATCCCACAAAAGGGAACAACAGCAAGGCTAGAGAGGGTTATAGTTACCATAATAATCTATAACAATAATTTTGATTATGTATGCATGTATACACACACACAAACACACACATACATAGTGCATTCAGAAAGTATTCAGACCCCCTTCACTTTTTATCAATTTTGTTATGCTGCAGCCTGATTCTACAGTTCTTGAAAGTCGTTTTTTTCTCATTAATCTATACTCAGTATCCCATAATAAAGTGAAAGCAGAATTTTAGAAATGAAATGAAAATTTATTTAAAAGAAAAAACTGAAATATCACATTGGCATAAGTCAGGGGTGTCAAACTGCCAGCCCGTGGGCCAGATACATCATAGTGAAACCGCACTCACCCCATTGCCGGCAATGGCAAAAAAGTCATGATACATCATGACACATCACATGACATTGCAAGTTTGACACCCCTAGCATAAGTATTCAAACCCTTTGCAACAACACTTAAAATTTAGCTCAGGCACCTCCCATTTTTAAAAAAATATGTTTTATTAATTTTTTAACATAATCACCTTAATATTCGGTAAACTGTGTTGTCTGGGTTTACATTTAAGAAACATTCACTAACAGTTGATTTTCATAATCTATAATCCACATAATAACTTTACTTGATTTCCTCTTTTTCCCATAATGTTCTCTTTTACCAACCTTAAGTTAATACAATTCTTGTTGTTTTAATGAATGACGATTGAGTATAAAAGTTTTCTAATATTTGTACAGATAATAATCACATCAATATAATATTCTTTTTCTATCTAGTCATTCTGGTTGTTTCATCATAGATCCTGTTTACAGTTCTTGTTTACATTTGTTTTTCCCACAATGTTCAAATCATTCTTACTGGTTACGATTTTCTCAAAGTTAATTACATTTAAATATTTAAGTCTATTTTTCTCATGTAAGCCAGCCCAATACTTTTACCTTTCTTAAGGAATAAATAAGACTAAAAAAAGAAAAAAGAAGAATAAGAATAAGAAAAAAATAAAATAAAAAGACAGTATGCTACTTAAAATCCCTATTTCCTATAAGCTAATACATATTTATTTCCAAAAAATTTCGTTCCTTTTTACCATAATTAAAAATATATTTAATCTTTAAATATTCCATTTAATCAATGTAGTCCTCTAATCTTTTAACTCTTATTCAAAACATTTTTTTCAATCCATTGTAATTTTCTTAAAGTCAATCACCTTTAAATATCCAAAACATTTCCTTTATATAAGCCATTCTAACTCTTTTATATTACTCATATCAAGAAATAAAATAAAAATAAAGAAGAAAGAGAAAGTACTATGTTACTTGAGGGGTCATTCCCTCTTAAAATCAAATTCATATCCAAAATATTTCTATTTGTTTAACCATATTCGAACAGGTGTTTCTTTTTTAAATATTCTCTCTGATAGGCCCTGTCATCTATTTTCTTAATTTTCACCTTAGCCTTTTTCTTTTGCCCAGTATCTTTCTTAATCAATATGTTCTGCTGAATCAAAGAATCTTTCCATATTCTTGTAGGTGTTACTGTAGATATAAAAGGTAAGTCAAGTACAATATCTTTGTGAGAGGCATTTGCCCATTCATTTTTGTTGAAAATCTTTTTCTTTTTCTCTCTGCTTTTCTTATCATTTTTTGTCTCTCCAGTTCTACTGTTTTTCCTGGCATCTCTGCAGTCCATATTGTCCAATCTTTTTTCTTATCTTCAAATTTGTTTTGTGGTATTAAAGTATAAGTTGTCTTTTCCAAATCCAGTATTTCTTGTAAAAAAAATTCCACTTGGGTTAAATCATACTTCTTTGTTTTGTTAGGTTCCATCTTTAAGTCTCTATCTTCAAATTTGTATTCAATTGTCTGTTTTATCTGTTCCTTCTCTGTTGTTTCCTGGGATTTTTTTTGTTGTAAAGTTACATTGGAGATGAATTGGTTTATATTTTCAAAGTTATTTGGGATTTCTTTGTGATCTGAAATCATTGTTATCTGAATTAGTTGCAACATATCATATGTCTCCTCTTGAAAAGTAGTTATTTTTTCTTGATAGGTTCTTTCTATAAATCTCTGATTTTCCATGATGATCAAGAATCCAAATTTTGTTTTCTCTGCAAATAGCTTTGGGGTCAGAGTTAAATAGATACTTGTAATCCAGAAAGTTCAAAGAAGGGTGTTTTTTTTGTTCCCTGAAGTTTTTAAGTCTCACTTTGTCTGCAGCCCAGATTGTTTTCTTTTTTGTCACAGCTGTTCTCTGTTGTTAGAGCTTTGAAGGTCACAAGTAGAGATTAGTTTTTTCCAGATTTTGCCAAGTCCTGCATGAAAGCCATAGCTGTCATAGTCTTCATCCACCATTAGATTTCAGCACTGGTTTATTATTCCAATTTTCAAAATGAATAAATTGCCTTTAAAATGAAAATCTTAACCATTCAGTAATTTCAAACTTATCCAAATTTAGGTTTTATAGTCATTTTATTTCATTTCAATACATTTGGTCCTCCATAAAAGGTTTAATTTGCCACTTTTGTTAGTAAAAGGGTGGGGTAAAATCCTCCTCCTTCACTTTCAGAGGTTTTTTGCTTCTTGGGATTTTTTTTTCTTCAGGAAAGTTGATAAGTAGGATAGAGAAAATCGATGTTGTTACCCAGATTCAAACGCGCTGTTTACAATCAGCTTAAAATAGTGCTTTTCACTTTGGTTGCTTGCAGCTTGGGCTAGACTCTGAAGTTAGGCTAGCCTTTCTCCTGTTGGTTTCTGGAAGGCTTCTCCTGGACCGATCGGGCCGACCGCCATCTCTCCGAGGTCCCCAGGACTTCCTTCCTTCTTTGCTGTCTCTTCAGGACAGCTTCTAGCCCATTTATGGTCCCCTAACAGGAAGAAACTCAGCCGAAGGGCACAGAGTCCCAAACCCCTTGACTGCTACACTGCTGCGCAGGACTGGAAGTCAGCACCTCCCATTTTTCTTGATAGGTGCTGACTTGTTTCTACACCTTGACTGGAGTCCACCTGTGATAAATTAAACTGATTAGAAATGATTTGGAAAAGCACACACCTCTCTATAGAAGGCCTCACAGTTGACAAAGTATACTGTAGCAGAGCAAAAGACAGAGACAGGACTATTGCAAGGCACAGATCTGAGGAAGGCTACAGTAAATTTCTGCTGCACTGAAGGTTCCTAAGAGCACAGTGGCCTCCACAATTCTCAAATGGAAGAAATTTGGCACAACCAGGACTCTTCCAAGAGCTGGTCACCCAGTCAAGCTGAGCAATTGGGGGAGAAGGGCCTTAATACGAGAGATGACCAAGAACCCAATGGTCACTCTGACTAAGTTCCAGAGATCCTGTGTGGAGAAGGGGCAGAGTTCCAGAAGGACAATCATCACTGGCGTCCTTCACTGATCTGGGCTTTATGGCCAGACAGAAGCCTCTCAGTGCAAAACTCATGAAAGCCTGCTTGGAGTTTGCAAAAAAGCACCTGACAGCAAGGAACAAGATTCTCTGGTCTGACAAAACTGAGATTGAACTATTTGGCCTTAATTCTAAACATTATGTCTAGAGGAAATCAGGCAGCGCTCATCACTTGCCCAATATCATCCCAACAGTGAAGCATGGTGGAGGCAGCATCATGCTATGAGTGTGTTTCTCAGCAGCAAGGACTAGGAGACTGGTCAGGGTTGAGGGAAAGCTGAATGGCACAAAGTACATATCCTCAATGAAAACTTGTTCCATAGCTCTCAGGACCTCAGACTGGGCCAAAAGTTCACTTTCCAACATGACAATGATCCTAAGCACACAGCCAAGACAAAAGAGGAGTGACTTAGGGACAACTGTGTGAATGTCCTAGAGCGGCCCAGCCAGATCCCTTACTTGAACCCTATTGAACATCTCTGGAGAGACCTGAAAATGGCAATCCACCGATGGTTGCCATCCAACCTGACTGAGCTTGAGAGGATTTGCAAGGAAGAATGCTTAAAACATTTCTAAAAATTTGTTTTCACATTTCTCTTCAGGCATAGGGGGAGGTTGTTCCTGAAAATTATGTTTAGCTTGCCGAATTCTTGCCAACTACATTTAACATGCCATTCAATTTCCTTTATTGTATCACCTTCCATTGAGATGATATGCAGGTTCTGAGGTTTTGCTGGTTAAAGAAATACAGGAAACCAGAAAGTGCCTTTTAAGTTTTACATGTTTATTCATCTGAATAGAGACGGACTCCTTTAAATGAGGGGAGCAGCAAATGACAAGAAATCCTTGTATTTATTCTGTATAATTACATAAGCAACCCATCCAGCAAAGCTGACACACATAAGATAAAGATTGCACCCAGTAAGTCTGGCATACTGTAGATAAGAAGGGAGAAAGCAGAATTAGCTAAACATGTTCTCATTTGAGTGTTACTTAAAGATATCGTATGTTCTTGGGTGGGTTAGGACATTGGGTGTTGTCCTTGCTATCCTTTCCTGACCCTGAATCCAGGATTACAAGTGACCAAAGAGAGAGAAGCCATCTATATGTATTCATAATTAATACTGTCCCCTAATTCCTGGTCATCAATCCCCCCCCTTTCATGCTTCGAGCGTAGGAGCGTAGGAGCATGACAGCCCAATTGAAGAGACAAAGGATTAGCTTTTGGAGTAAGTTGCCCATATCGTTTAGGACAAGCAGAGGTGATTAGGGGCAAGCAGTGAAGGACACAGCAGGAAACAATAAGAAATACTACAAGGAATAATTCCCTAAACCATCCCCATCCTGGGAGCCAACTGGTAAGAAAGAGAATATACCATTGAAGACCTCCCATACAGTATCAGTAGAAACCTTCAGATCTTTAGGGTAATTACCAAATCTCAGGGTACATTTACCAGACCAATAAGCTGGCAAAGACTCATAGGCCACAAAGGAACCATCAGTCCAGGTGGACAGCAAGATAAATGCTTGCTTTGCCTACCAACCTCTCAGGCATAAAAGCCCTAACATCATACATATAAGCCACAGAGAGCAGAGGGATCCTCCTTGTAGACAAGGACTGATGACATCTATGCCAATCGTCCCATATGCTAATACTGACCTTCCATGTGACTGTGCAAGGTGCATAGATCCTAACTTATATCTGGAAGAAGAATTAAAATGACTAAGGCAGGCTGCTGTAGGGTGCTGTAGTGCCCCTAGTTTAGCAATCCGCAGCTTTCCTGTCCCAAACACAAGAAGTGTCCAGCCCCTTGTTGCATTTTTCATGCTGAACATAAAAGCTCCTAAGGATGTAGCTTCCATGACCAATCCATGTGTACCAGTGGGGATATATGTGTGCAGATCCAGCAATTTGTTACATTCAAAAGCTTAACCCATGCTTGCATATTCTATATATGGGTCTTGGAGCCCCAAATTCCTAAAGAGGTATTGGGAAATTGGGGACCACCTCAGCCTTCTATGACGTCTGTAATTCCCCAGACAATTCAGGAGCAGAATCAGAAGGAGGTGACTGTTGTGCCAAGATATGATCAATTGAAAATGGCAGGACCCCTCCCCGATGTCTGGTCTCCTAGAGGCAGCATATCAGACGTCGTACTTTGGGCTTTACTGCGTAAAGTACCCCATTTAGATCCAACCTCAGCGTTACGGGAAGCATCTGGCTGAGATTCTGGTACTAACTTCCCAAGGTGAGCCTGGCCAGCATCTGGACATACCCAACCATGTGTAAGGAGAAACCGTCCTTGCCGAGATATGGCGGGGGGGGGGCAAAGGAACAGAAGAGTTCATGCTTGGAGGGTTTGTTAGATTGTATATCCCAGTCCATGGCAACTGTCCCCATAGTCATGTCACATACTTTGACCATGACCAGAACCTGACCTCCAACTTGACCACCCTTCCCACAATCCCCCCACAAGGGTACATTAGGCAAAAAAGAAAGAAAGTATGGAGAAAACAAGACAGAGTAACAAAAAAGAAAAGATGAACAACCCAAACAAAAAACAAAACAAAACCAGGCGTCAGCTGAGAGAGAGAAATGATGCCCACAATGTGAGTAAGCAGGGAGTTGGTGAGAGGAAACTGCCCATGTAGAAGCCTGGCAGGCACAGGTAGCACAGCATCCAAAATGTCCTGGCATACAGATCAGCATCGGCCCCCAAACAGAAGCTTCAGCCCAAGGTCCTCCTCAGCACCAGGGGCCATAGTCCAAGCAACTCAGTCATTAGCGTCAGAAGGTGATGAAGAAAAGTGAAGGCGAGTGTGATGAATCCAAGCACGAATCCCAGCAACCATGATCACTGTGTAGGTAGCAAGAAGAACAATGAAGGGTCCTGTCCAGCATCCAGTTAAAAGCCAAAATCAGTCCAGGATCCAACAAGCACCCAATCATCAGGAAGGAAAGGATGGAGTGGACAATCCAAGCCTGGATGATGGAGGGCCTGAACAGCTCGAGAAATGGAAGAAACATCATCAGCAAGAGAGTGTACATATTCCCTGAGGGCTCGGTCTCCAAAAACAGATAAGGAAGCAGACAAGGAAGAGTGATAAAGAAAGGGCCGACTAGACATGATCTCAAAGAGGAACAGGCCAAGTAAGACGTGTCTCCTGAGCAAGCTTGAAGATGTCTAAGAATGCCATTAGCCTTCTCCACGCACCCCGAGGATGAGGCCTGTATGCTGAATGAAGCTACCAATCAATCCCAGGGCCCGTGACACCTGCTGGGTAATATCAGAGATAAAATGGGACCCATCATCAGAGCCAATGCCTCGGTAAGGAAAAGAAAAAAAACAGGGACTTCCGGTGTGCAGGCGACCTCGTCGGACGCAGCCGACAGCTGCCTCCCGCCTGTTTTCGCGTAAAAGCCGTTTTGACAGCAAGCATCAGCTGTCAAACGGCTTGATACCTTTCCCCCGGGCATAGGGGGATCGGCGAGCTGCCCAGGGTAGGAGTTGAGTTCCCGAGTCGTCCTATGTGGACGATGTAGGTTAGA
>NW_015386200.1:292943-293956 GCF_001527695.2 Protobothrops mucrosquamatus | reverse complement strand
GGGGTTGCATTATATATAAAGAAATACCTTTCACCTATTTTAAAGGAAGCTGACAAAGAAGGAAGATTTTTATTTGTGGAAATAAACTTAAATGGAAGAAAGTGTTTAATAGTGGGGGTTTATGCCCCCAATCAACTGTCATCTCAAAAACAATTTTATAGACAACTACACCAGAAAATTGTGGCTATGGATTATAATTTTTTGATTGTTATGGGGGACTGGAATGGGGTACTTGATACTTTAAAAGATAAAAAGACAACTTCTAAGGATGTGGCCCTTTCCAGACTCCCTAAATCTTTTTTTGCAATGATGGAAGATTTGGAGTTGGTGGATGTTTGGAGATCACAACATATGAATGAATGTGACTTTACTTTTTTTTTCTCATAGACATGAGTCTTTCTCAAGGATTGATTTTGTTTTGATATCAACTGACTTACTTATTGCTTGTAATAAAACAAATTTTTTTCCCAGAACTTTGACTGACCATAGTATGGTATGGTTAGAGATTGGTCAACAAAAAAAAAGGAAATCTTGGAGAATAAATGAAAACTTGTTCAATTATGAGGATAAGGTCAAAGTTCTGAAGGAACATATGAAAGAGTTTTTTCAATTTAACATGAATAAAGGTACTCCTATACATATTGTTTGGGATGCCAGTAAAGCCTATTTGAGGGGCCTACTAATTTCTATGAATAATGCACATAAACACAAGCAAATACAGAGTAGATTAAATTTGGAAAAAGAAATTGGGATTAAAGAAAAACTATTATCTCAGCGACCAACAGATAGTAACTTGAAGGCTTCTATTAAAATACTTAAGGATCAATTCAACATGTTAATTGCTGATCAGGTGGCCACCAATTTGAAATATATCAAACATAATACATTTGCTAATGCAAATAAACCAGGAAGATGGTTGGCTTACCAATTACGCAAGAGACAAAAAGCTAGAGTTATATCAAAAGTTTTGGTTAAGGGTCGTGAGGTATACCAACAAGAACTGATTAAGAAAG
>NW_015386200.1:278716-291664 GCF_001527695.2 Protobothrops mucrosquamatus | reverse complement strand
CAGAGGAGTGGTGATGGAGGGACTTACATACAAAGATTTGTTATACCAGAGTGGTGGTGGCAACTGGTGCTTAAAATCAATAGAAGTTTTGAAGCAAAATAATCCAAACTTTTCTTGGCTTCTGTATAGACAAATTCAAGATAGATGGCGAATTGATAAAAAGACCATTTTTGTTATGGAAGACGGGAACTTTTTGAAGTAAGAGATGGTGCTAAAGGACATATTAAAAGGATATATAATGTTTTATTAGAATTGGACTCAGAAATTGAATTAGTCAAAGATTGTATGATTAAATGGGCTCAAAATATAGGAGAAACAATACCTATGGACACTTGGGAGTTAATCTGGGTGAGAAATGTGAAGTTTACACAAGCTCAAAATTTACGTGAGAATTTTTATAAAATGGCACTTGGATCCTTCAACTATGTCTCGCATTTATGTGAATTATGAATCCAAGTGTTGGAGGTGTGGACATCCAGATGCAACTTTTTTTCATATGTGGTGGACTTGTAAGGTTATTAAGGCCTTTTGGATACAATTGTGGTGGAACTTACAGCAAATCTTTTAAAAAAGGATTATCTTTCTCCCACAGCTGTTTCTTTTAGGTATTGTGCAAGATTTAGATGCAAAAGAAATAAATTTGATGCTTTATTGTTTAACTGCTGCGCGTTTGCTGATAGCCCAAAATTGGAAGAGTCCAATCCTGCCTACAATGGAAGACTGGAGATTGAAAGTTTCGAACCTTGCTGAAATGGCAAAGATTTCGGCTTATTTGAAGAACTACTCGAATGAACAATTTCTATCAATATGGAGAAGATGGATTGTTTATATTCAAAAGAAGCATAGAGTGGTAGAATATAACTTAGGTTTTTAGATTCTTTTATTTTGTTTACTCTTTCTATCTTTTCATGTAGATTAAGACATTTAGTGGAGTTAGAGATATTAGTAATTGTTTATTCATATATGAATATTATCCTGGGATTTGGTTTGGGAAGTCCGGGGTGGGGGTGGGGGATTTTACTTGTTTTTGTGTTTATCTATGTTTATGATTGTTTTTTATGATGAAAAATAATAAAATTTCTTTGGGAAAAAGAAAAGAAAAGAAAAAAAACAGAACAATTCTGTTCAGGAGGGCCTCAACCACCGCACATGCCTCATTAGTACGACAGGGAAAGGCCTTATTCTATCCAGAGAAAGCACCCACAAAAACATGCAAGCGCCTAAAATCCCGCATCCATGGCAACCCAGTAAAATCAACCTCCCATAAACTAGCAGGATCCTGGTCAGCCTCAAGCCTCCCGAAGGGGAATTTTAATAATTTCCACAGGTCATTACATCAACAAACCACACACTGCTTGAACATTGTGAAGGTCTTGTTATATATCCCAGGACAAATATTGCCCTTCATAAGAAACCCAGCCATGGCCTTGTAACCCCAATGAGTGCTACCATGCAAGTTTTGTAAGAGGGCCCATAATCCACATCTTGGAGAAGGCATTTCCTGACCTTCTCCAGCCTATGTCCACGAGAAACAGCACCCAGTCTATAAGCTCTGTGCCCATCCTGTGAAATATATGATGGAGCCAGCAAAGGCAAATGTGAGGGTACAAACACACCAATATACCAAGGTGACAGGGGACCTGATGCGGCAGACTCTTGCGATGTGGTCGGCCAAGGCATTTCTCCTTCCATGTTCAATATTAACCCTAACATGGGCCCTCACATGCATGGCAGCTATGCGGGAGCAAAACAGCATCCAATAGCCTTAAAATGTCCCACCCATATATAATAGGAGCAGTGAGTGAACCACACTCCATCTATAATGCCCCACGTGCATAACACAAACCTCCCCATATATGTACTGTCAATAAATATATTAACTGCACCGTCTAAATTCTCCAAGGCCCTCGTCAAGGCAATGAGTTCAGCTTCCTGAGCTGAGGTATCTGCAGGGAGACCAGTTGCTTCCATTACCTGGTCCAATGTGACCACAGCATAACCAGCTAGCCTGTCTCCCTGACCCATAAAATTGCTGCTGTCTGTATACAGGTCCCTGTCCACCTCCTCCAATGGCTGGTCAAGTAGACCCAGCCAGCCAGAAAATACTTCTGTAATAGTCTATACACAATCATGATCACCATCCTGTTCCAGTTGGGGAAGAAAGGTTGCTGGATTGAATCTGCTACTGTGCTTAATATGAACTTGTGGGTTGTCAAGGAGTTCAATCTGGTACTGCTCTAGTCAGGAGGCTGTAAACCAATGGCCCCCCTTAGACGCTAACAAAGCATGGATAGAATAAGGTGATGCCACTGTGATAGGAGCCCAAAAGGTTAATTACCCATCAGCCTCCAAAAGAACAACAACAGCTGCAGTAGCCTGAAAGCATGCTGGCCATCCTTGAGCAACAGGAGCCAATTGTGTGGAAAAATAGGCAACAGGATGAGACCAAGCACCAAGGGTTTGAGTAAGAACCCCAGCAGCCACCCCTATACGTTCAGCCACATACAAGGTAAATGGTTTCTTTATCTGGCCTGATACAAGGGCGTAGCCATGAAAGCAAAGATGGTGGCTAGTAACTTTAGCAAGCAAATACATCCTAAAAAGGCATAGGACATTCTGAAAGGTAAGGTAATGAATAAGTAAGGCGAATACCACCCATAAAGCATCCCAAAGGGTTGAGTATTGCAGCTAACACAGAATGACCACTGGCCCCAAAGACCTGGAATCGTTTGTGAGGAAGGACTTCCAAGGGGCTTATTTAATACTAAATGTGATGCTCCTGTACCAATAAAAAAAGGTATTGTATTCTTCTGACTTTGAACTGTATCAAGGGTGAAGAGGAAGAATCATCCATAAGAGCAGGGAGACAAAGGCCCCCAGCCCCTCACTCTCCCTTTATCTGGAGCACGGTTGTGGAACAGCACCCATAGGATAGTTAGGAAGAGAATATAAAAAACATTCCCTGCTCCAGTGGCCAAATGTCATGCAGACACAATGCTCGTTTTGTCTTAGGACAAAAGACTGCAATGGGTGGTCTGGGGGGGGGTGCCTGGAATTTGGGTGACATTGTCCCATTTCTCTCTCAGTGGTAGGGGGCCCCTATACTCCTCGCCATCCTCTTCCGCAAGTCCCACTTCTTCCCCCTCCCACTAGGGCAGGGAACCCTGGCTCTGTAATGACATATGTAGAAAATCGAGCCCTAGAAACCAACTATAAAAATACGAAAGGCTGCTTCATTTCCCTTTTCTCAGAAAAGTCAAGCTGAAAAATAAAAGTACCAGAGAAGAGTTTTTTTTTCTTCCTCCTCTCTCTTCCTCCCCCTGCCCGGCTCAGTCAATAGCCTCGGGCAGACGGTCAACAGACACAGAAGGAAAAAGATAAGCATTAACTGTGAACATACCAAAAGAAAGCTGATAGGTTTGCCCTACACACACATAAAAAAAACCCAATGCCAGTATTAACCCCAAACATACCAGCACCTATCACAAGACAAAAACTTCATCAACATGTCATTTCCTCCCCTGGATGATAGGGTTAAGCAATCCTGCTGAAAGGAAAAAAAATAAGCTAGGAAAATAAGAAGAACAAGCTTTTTTACAAATTTCATCAAAACTTAAAATAGGAAAGAGTACTAATTGTACCACATATTCAGGTGATTTTTACTCGCCAGTCCAGAAGTCATTACTGAATCAGTTTTCTGTCTGGCTTCTGTAATAAAATCCACTTTCTGGCAGCTTGCTACGTTTGGTGTCAACCATTTTTATTCATTTTTAGCCTACTTTTTTCTCCCAAGTCAGAGTTACTCACCATTCCTTTGTTCTACATTAAAGAAATGCACATTCTCTTTTTCTATATGTGCTGCTTTTTCTGCAGCTGCAGGAATTGTATCCAGAGAGGAAATAAAATGCCTGCTCATATTATTTGTCCCATAACTCACATGATGTATTCTCAAATATTGTAACTTTTTTTTCTAACAGCATTTCCTACCAGACACCTTTCCTCTGTTGTTAGAAAGACATCCAGCATAGCTTGGAGGTCTGCCCAGTTAGTGGCATAAGTTTGAAAATGAACAGAACCAATTCAGTGTAAGAATCCAACCGGTCCTCCCATGTATAAAGATCAGATGTGGAGAAGGGGTATGAACCAGGACCTTATTGGTCTCCCCCTTCTAATAGATACTTGCCCCATGAGTGAATAGATCCCCTTATAGGGTGGTGAAGCAGAAGCTAAAGCAGGAAAAGATGGTGCTATGGAGGGTTACCACAACCACAGCCACGAAGCACTTGCTTATTCTCGTGTAAGGTCCCACCAAAAAAAGAGCACATTAAGCATGCTGATCATGATCTATGCTTCTTTAAGCACAAACTCCCATGGTTTCAAAAACTCCTAATGTTATGAATCACCCTGTTGGCCAAACAGTGGGTATGTCTTGGTGACATAAGGCATTGTACTTAATTAGAGTTTCAATTTCATATCCTGATGGGTTTTAAGCTGACCAAAGTTCCTTATGACACACTCAAGGAGGCTGAGGGCATATTCCTTCCTTTTTATTCATTCTAACTAGTCTTCTTGGGCTGAGCCCATGTGTTCAAGTCACTCACACCACTTACGCGGCCTGTTGGGCCACAAGAGATCCACTGACCTTCAGCTAAGATCAGTATCACGCCTAGGCCTGGTCAACAGCGGGAAATATATAAGGAGCAACCACAAACCACAAACCACACACCACTCACAACCCGTTGGAGCATGAGAGTACAAGGTCAAGCCCCTTGCTTTCTAAGTACCCCAAAATCTTCAATAAGAGGGAACCAAAAGAGGGGGACCCCAAAAAGAGGGGGACCCCCAAAAGAGGGGGGCTTAGGTGTGGCTGGCAAGAACCCTTCTGCCCAGCTCTGGTCAATGATGGGAAATAATTCAAGGAAACAAACACACTTTTACATACATACACACTTCCCCAAGCAAACCGGTGCAACAAAGTAACGTATATCTGTGTGTCCTACCTTATCTTCAGCCCTCCTGAGTATACAGGAATCAAATAAAAGGCAACCAAAAAGAAGAAAAAACTGGTTCCTGTTAAAAACCACAGTGAAAAGTCAAGAGGGGGGGCACCTGCAGGAAATCCCGGAGCGTGCTCGGTGCCTTCCCATTTCCTGAGCCTCCCTAGGACCAACCAAGCATCTCTCCTGCCTTGCTCGCCAAAAATGATATGCAGGTTCTGAGGTTTTGCTGGTTAAAGAAATACAGGAAACCAGAAAGTGCCTTTTAAGTTTTACATGTTTATTCAGCTGAATAGAGACGGACTCCTTTAAATGAGGGGAGCAGCAAATGACAAGAAATCCTTGTATTTATTCTGTATAATTACATAAGCAACCCATCCAGCAAAGCTGACACACATAAGATAAAGATTGCACCCAATAAGTCTGGCATACTGTAGATAAGAAGGGAGAAAGCAGAATTAGCTAAACATGTTCTCATTTGAGTGTTACTTAAAGATATCGTATGTTCTTGGGTGGGTTAGGACATTGGGTGTTGTCCTTGCTATCCTTTCCTGACCCTGAATCCAGGATTACAAGTGACCAAAGAGAGAGAAGCCATCTATATGTATTCATAATTAATACTGTCCCCTAATTCCTGGTCATCAGAGATACGTTGGCTGAGATAGGTATAGTAGTTCTTCCCCGAATTTTTTTTTCTTTCTTTGGTGAATTTATTAAACATTACCTGGCTCTTTTCCTCCCAATCAACTCTCAGCACCCAGTCATCATGTTTACTAATCTATTTCTTTAGAGAGAGGACTTGACCCTCAATGAGAGGAATCTTGACAGACTTGAGCATTAAATCCTATCTAACAAGATGTAGTTTGGTGGAGAGAAACGTAGAGTCTTGTACTTAAGCAAGAAAAAAACATGCACAGCTATATAGTAGGCAGTACTTGGGTCAACACTAGTGAATGCAAAAGAGATCTTGATATTCTAGTGCAGAGGTCCCCAACCCCCGGAATGTGGACCGGTACCGGACCGCGGCATGCCAGCAACCGGTCTGCACAAATAAACAAAGTCCCATCCATGGGATGCAGGCAGCACAAAAAACCATGCACTCTCGGGTCCATGGAAAAACATTTCTCCACAGAACCGGGTACCTGGTGCCCAAAAGTTTGGGGACCCTTGTTCTAGTGGACCATCAATTAAGTATGAGCCAGCAGTGTGCTGTAGTTGCCAAAAAAGGCAATGTAGTCCTGAGCAGCATTAACAGAAGGATAGCATCAAGTTCATGACAAATGATAGTATTGCTCCACATTGTACTGTTGAGGCCACATGTGGAATGCTACCTCCAATTCTGGTCACCAAAATACAAAAAAGATGCTGAGCGCCTAGAAAGACTACAAAAAAGCAACAAAGATAAGGTGTCTAGAGGCTAAGCTGTATGATGAATAGTTAAGGGAACTAGGTATGTCTATCATTAATGAAGAGAAGGATTAGGAGTAACATGATAGCTATCTTCCAGAACATGGGGGGCAGTCACAAGGAGGAGGGGATGTATTTTATTCTCCCAAGCACCTGTGGGCAAGATAAGAAGCAATGGATGGAAGCTCATTAAAGAGAAACCCAATCTGGAACTAATGAGAAATTTCTTAACAGTAGAACAATGGTCGGATGAACAACTTGCCTCCTGGAGTTGTGGGTGCTACATTGCTGGAGATCTTCTAAAAAAGAATGGACAGCCATTTGACTGAGATGCAATAATGTCTCCTGCCTTGGACAGAGGGTTGGACTAGAGCAGGCTTTTCAGCCTTTTCACAGATTATACCATTTTTAGGACATGGCAATATTCAAGTACCACCAGTGCTTAGCAAGGTGTCAAAAACTTGATGACTAAAGAAAAGGGTGGGGGGATTGATTAGATTGATTTGTTGTTATAGAAATGATTAGTTTATACTCTTATGGAAAAGCAAAAACTTGAGGTTCAGTGTTAATGCTTCATTCTACTGTAACAGAGGAAGTCGGAAGTCAATGCCTTTTTTTTCTTTTTCCCTTCTCCCCTTCACTTTCCCCCCCTTTTTCCTTCCAACTGTGTCCTACTATTTGCTTTTGTATTTTTGTATTTTATTCTATAATCTAATAAAAACCGTAAAAAATAAAATAAAAAGTACCGGTTTTATTCCTCCTTTTATATCCTCCCCCCTCCTTTTATATCCTTTCTTCTCTCCTCCCTTCTCCTCCTTTTCTCTTCTGAGTGTGCTGAAAGCGCCGATCAGCTGGAGCTGCGTGTGCCGATCCTGGGCTCTCAGCAGAGTTCTGGCAACACCGCAGCTCCAGCTGACTCTCCCTCAGGCCTCTCTGCTGCCGCTTCAGCTCATCCACTTTTTTTTACAGTGCTTTTCAACCCTTCGCATGCGTACCATCTACCAGGTGCCAAAATACCACCGGTGGTACGTGTACCATGGGTTGAAAAGCCCTGGACTAGAGGATCTCTAAGTCCCTTCCAGCCCTATGATTGTATGATTCTATGAATATATTGTTACAGCAGTGTAGCACCTACTTGTATCTTAGTGGCCATGAAACCACTAGAGGGCACTCAAGCAACTTTTAAAAAATTAAGTGTAATGGCCAATTTGAGGTGTCTAGATAGGTTAATATGAACCAGATTTGCATCCTTGTTTCTTAATATGGTACTCTCTTAATATGGACTTACAAGAGAGCATTAAGACTACTGAGTCCATATGGCTACTTGATCAGTGCTTATTAAAACATTCCCAACAGATAGTGCACCACTTTCATAAAAATTCATTACACTGTCAGACTGCTCTTTCTCTTATGAAATTCACCTTCTCCCACCACTGAGATTCAGTCAAAATTACCTTCCTGTAATCTAATTTATTCATTGTCTGTTTGTACTCTGAAACAATACAGAGCCTTAAGGAAAGCTGGGTGGTTAAGTTGTTGGACTAGGAGCAGAAGGATCTCACAGCTGCAAATCTCACTTAGTTTAGAATAGCCATCAAAGCTATTTTAAATGAATAGAACAGAACAGAACAGAACAGAACAGAATAGAATAGAATAGAATAGAATAGAATAGAATAGAATAGAATAGAATAGAATAGAATAGAATAGGGAATGGCAATAGTAATAGCATTTAGACTTATAGTTTACAGAGTTAGCATATTGCCCCCAACAATCTGGGTCCTCATTTTACCAACCTTGGAAGGATGGAAGGCAGAGTCAACCTGGAGCCAGTGAGAATCGAACTGCCAAACTGCTGGCAGCCAGCAGTCAGCAGAAGTAGCCTGCAATAGTGCCTGCAATAGACCACTGTGTCATCACAGTGGTCTATTGGAATACTTTATTGGCCAAGTGTGATTAAACACATAAGGAATTTGTCTCCTAGTACGCATGCAAAACAACAAGATAACAACAACAACAACAATAATTATAATAATAATAACAATAGAGAAAGTAGTGAAAGTTGAGAAAGATAAAAGTACCGGTAATATAATAATACACCATATGGATAATACACTTAGACGTAAGACAGAACTATGAAAATTAAATATTCAGCAAAGTGATGGCATGATGAAAAAAATTGTGTCTGTGTCTAGTTGTTTTGGCATGCAATGTTCTGTAACTGTGTCCCAAAGAGAGAAGTTGAAAAGTTTTATGTCCAGGATGTGAGAGGTTGTAGATATTTTCTCAGTCCTCTTTCTAATCCATGCAGTATATAGGTATTTAATGGAAGGCAGGCTGGCTTATGTATTATTTATATTAGATATAAATCTAATAAATAACATTTAGTGTGATATCTTTTAACGCATTTCAACTATAATATCTCCCTTGTCTTCTCATGCAATTCACTCCTGGATTGTTAAGCCTAATAAAAGTATTGCTCTGAGATTAATAAACTCAATTTCTTCTCTTGATTCAAATCTGGGACTTGTTTGATTACTCTTAATTCTAGCTACCCTTAAAATTAAGAACTCAAGTAAATTTTCCTCACTGTTCCTATTGCTTTATTTCCTCAATTGAATAGTCCAAATTAATTATTTTAAGAATAGTTGATGAACAAATGCCTTTTTAAAAACGAAAACAGCAAGGAAGATATCAGAAATTTCTTGGAAGGACCATGCTTGGCAAAAGTTGTATCCCAACAGATGTCAATATACTTAAAATCTCCCATCCCAATGACTTCATATTTCTTTGAAAGATATGCAGCTTGGTATTGGAATGCTTCATGCCCTTAAATAGGCAATAGTAGCTACAAGCAAGAGTTTATTGTTTTTATGTGTTCATACATTTATTTTATCCAGATGTTCTCTACAGCATTACCAAGTTAATACATTTAAATTTTAGGCAGAAATGAATATTTTTTACATACAGCACTTCAGTTCTCCCTTTTTATGGTTTCTGTCTCTGTTAAATTATTGCCTTCTTAATTTGCTATAAACCAGTTATGAGAATTATCCATCAGATCTTTTAAATTCTAAAACATATAATAAATTACATTTGTTAAATTACATTTTTTCTCAATTAAAATCTTGCTTAATTCTTATATGTTGGGCATTAGTAAAGAGATAAAAAAAGGATATGAAGCAAAAGTTATTTGGACTACAGAAAGCTTCATCAAGGAGGGCCACAGATAGATATGTTACCCTCCCGTATGTCAACAATGTTTTGGAGGCCACGGCTAGGTTGCTGGCACCTTATAAGATCATGGTGGCGCATAAACCTAGCCGGACATTGCGCTCGTGCCTCATGAGACCTAAAGACCCACTCCCCACGGCAGAGAAATCTGGGGTGGTCTACAGAATTGACTGTGAGGACTGCTCCAGTAGCTATGTGGGTGAGACTTCCAAAAGGGTTAAAACGAGAGTTCAAGAGCACAAATTGGCCGTAAAAAGAGGGGAGCAATATTCTCAGATCTTCACCCATATGGCAGAGTCTGGGCATAGGTTTGGCTTTGATGCTGTGGAGGTGATTGCCAATGATGCTACCAAAAGTGGCAGGCTGCTTAAGGAGGCCTGGTTGTCGCGCGAGGGGTCCATTAACCGGCATATAGACCTGCGCCCGGCGTATTTAACGTTAAGGACATGGGAGACATGCAAGCAGCCGACATGGACTAACCACAATAGGAACTGCGACCCTGCCCCTCCTCCCCCACTCGGGAGAGACAATGCCCGAAAAAGGAATAGTGGCCTACGTGCCGATACCCCCCCGACTTTGGACACTGGAGTGAGGCCGGTGCAGACGTTGGAGCCTACGAATATTGGGAGCTCGGTAGCTGTTGCACTGGATGCCACCCAGTGCCATGAGAGGAGTTTGGGGGAAGAAAAGGAGAGTGTGCGACTGGGGATGCTGCGCTGTTGCTGTTTGGAGAGTTGCGCCGACTCCACTGCTATGACCGTAGACCCTTGTAGCCACACACCGGGAGCGCAACCTCGCACGTGGGGAGCGTGGAAGGTGAGCTATAAGAACGAGGATGGGTTAACACGGCGATCCGGACCCCCACCGCACCCGACCCACCCGCCGTGCCCAAAAGGGGTTTCCCCGCTGGGAGGCGTATGGAAGAAAGGTAGCCCAGGACTCCCCCGACAGGAGGTGGCTGTGTGTGCCTGAGAGTTGTCGCAGGATGAGATGAAGGATAGGAGGGCGACTCTGGAGTTGCGAGCCAGGTATGCCTGAGAGTTGTCGCAGGATGAGATGGAGGATAGGAGGGCGACTCTGGAGTTGCAAGCAAGGTGGAGCCGGACGGGAGAAAACAACAAGGGAGATCGTCCGGATGAGGCGTGGAAGCTCCCACCCCCGCACACACTTAGCATCGGCGAAATGGAGGGTGGGGACGTGACTGTTGGGTTACAGCCCGAGCTGGATTGGATGGGGGCGAACAAGGAGCAGAAGAGGGGACAACTAGATGGCACTTGTGTGCCAGGTGAGGCTAAGCACCCTCACGGTGCACGGACACAGAGGAATGGGGGTGTGAGTGTCAATGAAAGGATAGTTAATGAGAGTGATGAGGGGCATACATTGATTGGTTATCCAGGACCCGTCACGAGATCTAGGGCCCGGGCGCAGGTGTTGGCTAGCCTATAAATGGTTTCTCCCATTGAGTTATTCTTTACCCTGACGATGTTGGTAGGATCCAACGAAAGCTAGGTCCTTTTTAAAATTCTTTTAAAGGTTTTTAATGTTTTATTAAAACTTTTAACTGTTTTACAATCTCCTGGTGCTCACGTTTTGTTTCCATATATATATATATATATATATAAAATGAAATAACTAATTAATTTACGATCACCAGGAGGGTTTAAGTAAAAATACTTTAATTGAAAACCGAGCTTTCGCTGGGAGCTCCCAACATCCTCAGGGTTAAAAGCCAGTTAAAGGAATGATTTAAATAATGTTCGTTAGCATTTGTGCTCGGTTCTTGGAGCAAGTCCGCAGTCTTGTCTGGTTGGTCTGCATTTCAATCATTTTTATGGTGTTTGCATCCTGTTTGACTCTATCATTTATTTTGACTCTTTTGCTAACTGTCTCAGTGCCTTTCTCTCTGTTATCTGTCTTGGTGTTTCTAGCGCTGACCAAACTCTGTTGCTCTGTCTGTTGGTGGCAGTTATAGTCCTCACTTGAGGCAGATTCTCTGCATTCCATTCCTCCAAAGTCCTGTCTAGGCTGCTCTTCCTCAATGGTGCAAGCAGCATTGGATTTGAGAATGTTATAGACAGTCACCCTCAACCTCTTTCTGGCATGGTCGTCTTCGTTCTTCCATCCAGAGGGTTTATTGAGGAGGTGTCGGAAGACATGCAAGTCTCCTGTTTGGTGGTCTTTTAACCCTTTATCATCTTCTCGAGTTCGTCTATGTCGGTTAAGTTGTCTATGGTGAGTGGAGTGATGATTCTTGTTCCATTTTCTCAGTGCTTGCTGTGTGGGGCAAAGATCCACATGGCGATTAATGGAGTTGTTATCTGAAAACCAGGCTTCTTTTAATAGTCTGCCCCCCTTTTTGGTATCACTAGATATGATCCGTGTGTTATTAAAGTCGAATTGGTGCCCATATTCCGCCATGTCTGTCCATATTTGGGAGTGTTGTTCACCCCTTTTTATGGCCAATTTATGTTCGTGGATACGGGTTTTCAATCATTTAGATGTCTCACCCACATAGTTGCTTTGACAGTTCTTGCAGTCAATTTTGTAAATCACCTCAGATCTTTCCATCATGGGAAGTGGGTCCTTGGGGTGCATAACTTTGGAACGTAGAGTTTGGTTGGGTTTATGGGCCACTTTTATGTTGTAGGGGGCTAGAAGTCTGGCAGTTGCCTCAGAGACGTTATTTATATATGGTAAGGCGATGCGTGTCTTACGTGTTGGTGGTTCTTCTCTCTGTGGATTGTTATGGGGTCTGAGTGTCGTAATATGTCATTTTATAAATTTTATGGGATATCCATTTTGTAAGCAGATCCGGAATAAATGTTTCTTCTCCTCCATTTGGGACTTGACTGTGTTGCAGTGGGAGTCTATGCGTTTGAATAATGTTTAAATGCAGCTAATCTTGTGGGCCACCGGATGGTTGCTCCTGTAGTGGAGGATCCTGTCCGTATGGGTGGGCTTACGGTAAACTTTGGTGTGTAATGATCCATCTAGTTGGCGGTGGATTAGTACATCCAAAAAGGCTAAAAAACCTTGTTTTAGTGTAATTAGCTTTTATATATGTATGTATGTATGTATGTATGTATGTATGTATGTATGTATGTATGTCTTTACTTATTCGGGTTTTCTCCCGCGTAGAATTAGAAGTGTCTTGGCGATGTTTCGACGAAGTCACATTCGTCATCTTCAGGCTGGTGTCTTCAGCTTCGTGCTTCTGGGAGTAGTGTGTGTGATCGCAGCTGTTTCTTCCTTTTAACTGCCAGTGGGGTTTGAGCTGATTGGGTGGGAGCTTGGCTGTGTTCTGATTGGGTGG
>NW_015386200.1:267250-275774 GCF_001527695.2 Protobothrops mucrosquamatus | reverse complement strand
AGTTAAGCGACTGCTGCCTGTGGATGGCTCTAGATTGAGCTGATACAGGCAAAAGATTTCTCTTTCCCATATTTGGGCCGACAGGGTGTTCAAACAAAAGCATTCATCCTCTTCCCCTGTCTCTTGTAGCTAACAAAGCGAGAAAGAGCCTGTGGCCTAGTGGCTAACACCTCTGCTTAACATGCAGACAGCCCAGGTTTGAATCTCAGAAGGGTATGTCTGGCTGATGAAACCTAATAAGGTTAGAAATAGCTATCCCAATACTCCCTTAATTCTTTGTTAGCAATCCAAATTTTGAAATATATATATATATATATTTAAAGTCAATCAGATAAAAATAAAGAACTCTGGGATGTAAGGTAAAAGGCTTTTTTTATTAATTGCTGAGCTTTCGTTAACAACCTGTTAACATCATCAGAGCAAAGGGCTAAATGAGAAGGGGGGAGTAAGTGCATAAATTTACATAACAGTTCAACAACAGTTGTAGTGAGGCATGTGCACATAGCGTGCTTAAGAAGCTCTTAAAGGGATAAAGCAGTCAGTCTCAAGACCATTTTCAAAAGTCGCACTTGTCAGCTGTTTGGCGCGTAGATCCAGCCACCTATCAGCTGTTCGGCGCGAGGTTCTTAGGGCTTCACGCTCAGTCTTGTGCCGGCTGGATTCCTTCTGTGAGGTGCAGCTTGGGGCTTTTTTTTTGCTCTGTCATGTGTAGGAGCTGCCGGGTTGGATCTGTAGGGAGAGAAAGCAGATGCCCTCGTGGGGCATGTGAATGATTTGTCTGTCCTCGCTCCCCCTTTTTAGGAAGCTGTGAAATCGTCTCTGAGCGAAGGTGGGCTGTTTGGGAGAAGGAAGCTTTTGCAATGAGGTGGGCCCTGCTAACTTGTTATCATTTCCTTGAAGGGGGCAAGGTGCCTTTTGAAGTATGGACTGATCATAAAAATTTAGAGGCATTGAAAACCCCCCATAAGTTACCTCCCAAACAAGTTTATTGGGTGCAGTATTTTAACTGTTTTAATTTTATTCTAAAGTATTTCCCAGGGGGAAAATTGTTTTTGGCTGACGCCTTGTCCAGAATGCTCCAGTATAAAAGTCGCCATAAGGAGATTGTGAACTCCATCATTCCACTACCACAGTCAGTCTCTCAGATAACCCTTGGAGGCCAGCTGCAGGTGAACCCATCTGAACCAGATAGCCCATTGAGGAAAAAAACTTAAGGAGGAATTAAAAACTGATTCCTGGTTTCAGGAAAATAAAACCATACTGACTTATCAAGATGGGATAGCCTGGAAGGGATCAAAACTGTATTTGCCAGGAACACTTGGAGTTCAAGAACTTCAGCGAAGCCATGATATCAAACAGGCTGGCCACTTTGGGTTTCTAAAGACTTTACATTTGATTAAAAGGCAATTTTGGTGGCCTTTGAAAGTTATGTGAAGATGTTGAAAGTTATGTGAAGAGCTGTGCAACTTGTGTAGCCATGAAAAATTGTCCTGGTAAGCCTCCTGGATTATTGCAGCAAGTAGCAGACCCCTCCCAACCTGGAAGGAGATTGCCATGGATTTTATTGTGGAATTACCAGAAAGTAGGGGAAATATGGACTGTCATTGACCTTTTTTCAAAGCAGGCTCACTTCACAGCCTGATCCGGTCTCCCCTCTGCAAAGAAGTTAGCCAAACTGTTCCTTAAGCATATATATTGTCTTCACAGAGCACCCAAATGGATTATTTCAGATAGGGGAGTTCAATTTACTGCAAAATTTTGGAGGGACTTCCTTAAGCTAATCGGATCCACACAAGGACTATCGTAATTTTTTTCATCTGAATATGAATGGAGTGGCTGAGAAAGCAAACTCAATGGTGGCACAATACATTAGATGCTATGTTGATTACCAACAGACAACCTGGGCTGACCTCCTCCCTTTTGCTGAAGTAGCTTATAATAACACCGTGCATAGCAGCACTGGACTTACTCCTTTTAAAATAGCTACTGGTCAAGAATTCATTCCTATGCCTGAGTACCCGCAGGAGCTTTCTACTTCTCAAACTTTAGATCAGTGAGTGACCTCCTGGAAAACTGTTTGGGACAATGCAAAAAAAGCTTTAGTGAAAGCCTCAAAAATTTACAAAGAGCAGGCAGACAAGAAATGGGCCCCTCAGAAGCCGTTTCATGTGGGGGAGAAAGTCTATCTCTCTACAATAGGCAACTCAAATTGCCTAGTAAAAAAATAGGATCAAAATTCCTTGGTCCCTTCCCCATAGTTCGAATTATAAACCCTGTTACAGTAGAATTAAAACTTTCTCGTCTCTTGGGAAAAGTCCCCCCTATTTTCCACTGCAGTTTACTAAAAGCTGTCAGGGAGGCCTCCTTAAGACTTGTTCCCAAAAAAGCACCTGATCCCCTTTTAGTAGAGGGAGAGACCGATTATGAAATAAAATGAGTTCTTGATTCTAGGTTGTACAAGGGAAAATTACAGTATTAAAATTACAGTATTACAGTATTATAAATACAGTGGAAGGGATACCCACTATCAGAAGCTACTTGGGTAAAAAGTACCAATGTCAAGGCAGATAGACTGATACATAGATTTTTTTGATAAGCACCTTCATAAGCCTTGGGGAGATTCCTAACCCTAACTTTTCTTTGTCTGCAGGATTTGTTCTCTCTCTAGGGGATCCATCTGTCAACACTGCAATGATCTTGGCTGAAGCCATTTTTGCTTTGTTTTCAGTTGCCACAATAATGGGAGGGGGTGAGTGGTTTTAAGGTTAGACTAAACAATAAATTGTCCCATGGGAACCAAGGTCATTGCTACCTGACTTTTGGCAGGCTGAGCCTTCCATTAGAAAGTCCACAAGAGTATTTTGTTGGGGAACATGGATAATGACATAGTGCTGAGGTGGGAAGTTCAACTTTGTAACATTGTAATGCTTGGGAGGAAACTCCAGACTTGGTTTCACTTTTGACTGTGCCAATACTTTGTAGCCAATAAATTTGTTCTTTAAGGAAACCTCTTTCCTTGGAGTTCTGCTTATACTGGTCTCATCTATTGGAACCATGACATTAAGCAGAATACCAACAAATAGCCTGAATCTGCAATTAGGGAGTGAATAAAGCCCAGAATGACCTAAAATTAACAATCACTGCCAAAAGTTAATAAAGTTTCTTTCAATAGATAAGGAATAAGAAGAATGTCAAGGAAACATTAGGTTCATTAATGGGAGTAGATGGCAAGAAGGTGACAGGAAGCAAAAAGAAAGCAGAACTGCTTAATTCCTTCTTTGCATCTGTTTTTATGCAAAAGGAAGAAGCAGCCCAACCTATCAAAAGCAGCACCTAGGGAAATAGAACAAGTACACAAGTCAAAATAGGCAAGGAATTAGTAAGAGAATATCTATACATCTGGATGAGTACAAATCACTTGGACCTGATGGTTTACATTTCAGGGTATTGAAGAAGCTGGTAGATGTAATCCCAGAGCCACTGAATGCAATCTTTCAAAGCTAATGTAGCATAAGGGAAATATCAGAAGACTGGAAAAGAATTGATGTGGTTCCAATCTAGACATAATGATAAAAAATGGATCCATAAAATTATAGGCTAATCAGCTTGACTTAAGTACCTGGAAATATCCTGGAAAAGATAATCAAGTGGAGGACTAGTGAGCAAATAGAAACAAACAAAGTAATTATTGAAGCCAGCATGCATTTCTTTAAAACAGATCATGCCAGACAGACCTTATTGCTTTTTTTTTGATAAAGTAATTAAATTAATAGACCAGCAAAATGCTGTGGGCATAGTACATGTTTACTTCAGCAAGGCATTTGATGCACTAGATTCAACCTATTTTGTAATAAAATAGAACAATGTGAGATAGACAGCACCAGATGCATTTGAAATAGTCTGACCAACCACATTCGATAGATAGTCCTCAGTGGAACTACAGCTACTGTATATGGAAAAAAGCATCTAGTGGGACACCTCAAGGCTCGGCCTTGGGCCCAGTACTCTTCAACATCTTCATAAATTATCTAGATGAGGTGATAGAAGGGGAGCTCATCAAACTGAAGGGACTTGCTAACACTTTGAAAGATAGATTCAAGATTCAAAAGAATCATGATAGATCTGGGCCCTACTTAACAAGATGCAGTTCTGTGGTGAGAAAAGTAAGGTCCTGCACTTAGGCAGGAAAAATCATGTGCATGGATATAAATAGGCAGTATCTGACTCAACAGTAGTAACTGGGAGAGGGATTGAGGTGTCCTGGTGGACCATACTTAAATATGAACCGTAGGTATGCTGCAGCTGCCAAAAAAGCCGATGCAATTTTAGGCTGCATCGGCAGGATAGTGTCAAGACAGAAAGTACTGCTTTACACCATACTGTTGAAATCACACTTCTAGTACTCCATACAATTCTGATCACCACAATACAAAAAAGATGTAGAGACCCTGGAAAATGTGCAGAGAAGAACAACAAAGATGATGGTTTTGCTGCTGTGATTACAACTCCCATGAATTGGGAATAGTTTTTTCTAAAAAAGGAACCCACTGTAAGTTGGAATCCACTTCTTTAATGGATAATTCCCAGTGTGCTTTCCTGAAGTTCCACCTTGGTATTTGGCTTGATCTTATATATGGTAGTTCTTAGAAGAAGAATGACTGGTCTATGTTGGTATTTGGAAATCCTGATAGGACTTTCCTTGTATATTGGAGGGGGATTTTTAAGTTCTCTGTGGTTACTAGGCAAAAATCTGGGTTTGTTTCATTTTGCTATCTTGCAGAATGGTACGTTTTCAAATCTTTTGCATCATAAGCTAAATGAAACTCATTCTACTCTATCCAGTTTGTTAATATTTTCCCATTCTCATTATTGTTGTTATATCCCCAGTCAGCATGGTGACTATTAAAATCACCTACAATGTACAGTATTAGAACAGGGCTTTTCAACCAGTGGTACGGGTACCACCTGTGGTACATTGGCACCTGGCAGGTGGTACGCGACCATCCTAGAAAAGTGGTAGCGGGGGAGGGGAATGAGCTGAATCGGTGGCAGCACCGCACAAGCCTGAGCGAGAGATGGCTGGAGCTGCAGGGCTGTCAGGGCTCAGCGGAAGCACCAGGATCAGGGCCACTTTCCAGCTGATCGGCGCTTCTTCGGGGCTGTCGGGGCTCAGTGGAAGCACCAGGATCAGCGCCAGGCTCCAGCTGGAGCTCGGCGCTCATCCTGGTGCTTCTGCTGAGCCCAGAAGAAGCGCTGATCAGCTGGAATGTTGCAGTCTCTCCAGGGTCTTGTGATTTACATTCAGATGCTTGGCAACTGATTCATATTTATGACGATCACAATGTCCCAGGGTCATATGAAATGACCAAAACCTGCTGCAACCACCCAGCAGATGGGGGGAATAAAAACCAAACACCCCCCCCACCCCACCCCCATTGCCAATCCTCAACAGAAATGCTCACAATAATAAAAACCTCGGACAGGAAGAAGAGCGCCACTGGGTGGGCAGGCAGGTGTCTTGCTCAGCTGTGGCTTGGGGAGCACTTTTTTCAGTGCCATTGTAACTTTGAACAGTCACTAAGTGAATTGTTGTAAGTTGAGGACTACCTGTACTTTATCACTTTTTTTCCTTTTTTTTTTTTTGGTCATCAAGTTTTTGACACCTTGCTAGGCGACTGGTGGTACTCGGATATTGCCATATCCTAAAAGTGGTACAATGGGTGAAAAGGTTGAAAAGCCCTGTATTAGAAAGTATTCAGACCCCTTTCACTTTTGTCAATTTTGTTATACTGCAGCTGAATTCTACAGCTGTTGAAATTCATTTTTTCTCATTAATCTACACTCAGTACTCCATAATGACAAAGTGAAACAGAATTTTAGAAATGTCTGTAAATTTATCAAAAAGAAAAAACTGAAATATCACATTGGCATAAGTATTCAGATCCTTTGCAACAACACTTGAAATTTAGCTCAGGTGCCTCCCATTTCTCCTGATTGTTGCTGACATGTTTCTACATCTTGATTGGAGTTGACCTTTGTTAAATTGATTGGACATGATTTGGAAAGGCACACAGCTCTCTGTAGAAGGCAGTTTATAATGCTTACTGTAGCAGACCAAAATCCATGAGGTCAAAGGAACTGCCTGCAGACCTCCAAGACAAGATTATTGCAAGACACAGATCTGGGGAAGACAATAAATTTTTTGCTGCACTGAAGGTTCCTAAGAGCACAGTGGTCTCCATAATTCTCAAATGGAAAATGTTTGGCACGACTAGGACTCTTTCAAGACCTGGTTGCCTGGTCAAGCTGAGCAATTGGGGGAGAGGTGTCCAAGCAATTGGTAAGAGAGGTGTCCAAGAACCCGCTGGTTACTCTGACTGAGCTCCAGATATCCTGTGTGGAGATGGGATAGAGTTCCAGAAGGACAGTCATCACTGCCGTCCTCCACCAATCTGGGCTTTATGGCTAGAAAGAAACCTCTCAGTGCAAAACTCATGAAAACCTGCTTGGAGTTTGCAAAAAAAGCACCTGAAGGACTCTCACACTGTGAGATTCTCTCACACAAGATTCTCTGATCTGATGAAACCAAGATTGAACTATTTGGCCTCAGTTCTAAATGTCTAGAGAAAACCAGGCACCACTCATAATCTCATCATTCCAATAGTGAAGCAGTGGTGGCAGCATCATGCTGTGGGGATATTTTTCAGCAACAGGGACTGGGAGACTGGTCAGGGTTGAGGGAAAGCTGAATGGAGCAAAGTATACCGATATCCTCTAATAAAAACCTGTTCCACAGCACTCAGGACCTCAGATTGGACTGAATGTTCACGTCCCAACATGAACATGATCCTAAGCACATAGCCAAGACAACACAAGAGTGGCTTAGCAAGGCTGTAATTGCTGCCAAAGGTGCTTCAACAAAGTACTGAGTGAAGGGTCTGAACACCTACGCCAATGTATTTCAGTTTTTACTTTTAAATAAATTTACATTTCTAACATTTTGTTTTTACTTTGTCATTATGGGGTACTGTATAGATTAATGAGAAAAAAATGAATTTCAACAACTATAGAATCAGGCTACAGCATAACAAAATTGACAAAAGTGAAGGGGGTCTGAATACTTTCTGAATGCACTGTATATATATTCCTTTGTGGTTCAGCATTGGCAGTGGTGAGTTAGGCCACTTAATACTGGAAAATTTGTAAATTGCCATGATTGGTATTTCTGATATTTCAATAGTGATAGTTTCAATGTTGTATTCTTCAGTACAATTAATAATTTTGTATTCTTTAATATCATGACGGAGATACAATATGCAGTCATGAACATTAGACATTATGTCAGCTACAATATTTTACCCCAGGATCTTCCTTTGAGCTTTAATCTGTTCATTGCCAGCCAAATAAGTCTCTTGTAGTGTCATAACATCTATCTATTATCAATGGCCAGTCTGCTTAGGTATGAAGTGTAGACTACCTCCATGATGGCATACCCCAGGTAATGTTCTGTCTTAACAGAGTGGCTAAAAGCAGGGCTTTTTTTGTCATAGAACACCCAGAACAGAGTTCCGGCACCTTTTTTGGATGGAACCTTGTAGGGTAGGCAAGGCAGGTTGTATGGCATGTGTGAGTTCCAGCACCTTTTTTTTTTTTTTTTTCAAAAAAAGCACTGGCTAAAAGTCTACATGCATGTTTATGGAGATTCTCAGTCATCCAAGTCATAGTTGTCCCAAAGATGCTTTTTCAAGAGGCAACTGGACTTTCTTGTTTTTCTTTGGAGACATTTTGCTTCTCATCCAAGAAGCTTCTTCAGCTCTGACTGGATGGTGTGGAATGGAAGAATTTATAATCCTACAAGGAGTGTAAGAGTGTATACATCCTTCCATTCCCCATCTTCATAAGCTTCCTTGGCAATAGGATGGGAGACCCCCAGGATAGGCCAGAAGGAGGGGGCAAGGGGATGGTGAAAGGGCAGCAGGGCAGGACTAAGGCAGGACTTCCCTCAGACCCTCCCTCTCCTTTCCTTCTTTCCTCCCTAAGTACAGAGTGGTGGTGTCAGAATCCAAATATATTCCATCTCTAGTTATCAACTATGAAAATCCGCATTTCTGCCTGCTCTGGATTCTGTCATATGATGAAGGGAAGGGGGTGAACAAAGGGGCTTTATGGCCCTCACTTCCTTCAGCCTACTTCAAAGGGACTGGATGTGGATATCACCAAACGGACTAACAATAACAATGAGGGTCATTAGCTTTCATGTAATCCTTTTGGAAGTCTCCTCCCGGCAATGAGGAAAAGGGGGCGAGAATGTAATGCCTGGGATTGTCGCTGGGAGAAGGGGGTGACGGGGCTGTGGCTAATGGGGGATCCCTTAAAACCTTGAATGGGAGAGCTTGGACCCAAGTCCTGTCTAGAACGCCTGCATCCAGCTTTCTCTTAATAAAGATGCCTGTTGGAAGAAATATTCCAGGAGTTCTGTCTTCTTAAGATGCAAAGTGGGGTGGGTCCTTACATTAGACAGGAC
>NW_015386200.1:254486-263781 GCF_001527695.2 Protobothrops mucrosquamatus | reverse complement strand
CAAAGGGACTGGATGTGGATATCACCAAACGGACTAACAATAACAATGAGGGTCATTAGCTTTCATGTAATCCTTTTGGAAGTCTCCTCCCGGCAATGAGGAAAAGGGGGCAAGAATGTAATGCCTGGGATTGTCACTGGGAGAAGGGGGTGATGGGGGTGTGGCTAATGGGGGATCCCTTAAAACCTTGAATGGGAGAGCTTGGACCCAAGTCCTGTCTAGAATGCCTGCATCCAGCTTTCTCTTAATAAAGATGCCTGTTGGAAGAAATATTCCAGGAGTTCTGTCTTCTTAAGATGCAAAGTGGGGTGGGTCCTTACAGGTGAGAAAATATTTGAGATGAGGGAGAAAAACAGGCAAGAAACGCAGCTGGGGAGGTGTCACCCTTTGTGAGGAATGAAGAAATGCACCATGCAGCACATGGCCCTCACCTACTTCACATATCTGGCTTGATGGGCTCTGGGGGAGGGGATGCCATGAGCAGCGTGAGAGTCAACATTACCTGCACAATGCCACCCAGCCCCCAGCCAGTCCTGTTTCGGCAGGCAGTGAGGCGCTCCTCTCACAGCCCCGAGAGGCTGAGCCAGGCGGTACGAATCCAAAAAGCGCGATGCCGCCCAGCCCCCAGCCTGCCCAGTCTCGGCAGGCAGCGGGGCGCTCTCCTCACAGCGCCGAGAGGCTGAGCCAGGCAGCGCAAATCCAAAAAAAAGCACGACGATGCCTAGCCCCCAGCCTGCCCGGTCTCGGCAGGCAGCGGGGCACTCTCCTCACAGTGCTGAGAGGTTGAGCCGGGCAGTGTGAAGCTCACCAGCTTTGTACCTTGCTGCCTGCTGTAACTGGGGAGGCTGAGGGCTAGGCAGCATTGCATTTCTCATCAGATTCGCACCACCTGGCTCAGCCTCTCGGCGCTGTGTGGCCGACGCGGTAGGGGCTGGTTCCTTGCTGTTTCCAGATGGCCTTGTGGAGCTAAGACTGAATGCGTTTCAGCATAGATGGCCACCACAAAATTGTACATTGGCTGCCTCCCGGCCGGCCTGGGCCAGGGCCAAGGCAGCGGGGCCGTTCCCTCACTATTTCCAGGATGGCTTCGCGGGCCATATGAAACCACTTCGCGGGCTGCATCTGGCCCCCGGACCTTGTGTTTGACATGTCTGTTCTACAAAGCACCAGAGGGCAGAATAAGAAGTAATAGGTGAAACCATGTCAAAGGAGATACAACCTAGAAGTAAGAAGAAATTTGCTGACAGCGAGAGCAATTAATCAATGGAATACCTTGCCTCCTTCTGGGTGCCTCATCAATAGAGATTTTCAAAAATAGACTGGACAACCATTTGACTGGGATGGTATGAGACTCCTGCCTTGAGCAGAGGCATTGGACTAGACATGTCAAACTCGCAACATCATGTGACGTCGCACAACATACCGGGACAGTTTTGCCATTGCCGGCAATGGGGTGGCTGTGGCTTCTGCGTGACGCATCCAGTCCACGGGCCGCCAGTTTGACACCCCTGGATTAGAAGATCTCCACGGTCTTTTCCAGCCCTAGAATATTATGTTCTAATGTGGAGTCCAATTGATCTCAGTCTTTTCTTACATGTTATTTAATATCTAAATGAAAATACTGGGAGATGTCATTTATCAGTCTGGTAATCTCCTTGCTCTGCTTCTGAACTCTCAGAGGCTGCTTTTCTGGGTGATTAGCCTAGTTTGGAAGAAGAACAGGGATGAAAGGAGAGGGAAGGGAGCAATGGAAAAAAAGTGACAAAAAGTGTCTTCAATTTGGCTTCCCTTGACTTTCTCTCTCTGCTTCATAAGTATCAGCTGTATTTGTCTGTCAGTCTGTAGCAGCTGCAAACAGTCAACAGTCTCTCCTCATACTTTTTCCTCTGATCTTGTTTGTTTAGTGAGCAATTGTATTTAGCCACAATAAAAGAAAACTGAGGGGAGAGGAATGTGATGTCACACTTCAACAACTGAAAGTATCAAACTTGCCACGTCATGTGACGTGTTGCAACATATAGTGACTTTTTTTTGCATTGGGGTGGGCGCGGCCTCCACATGATGCAATCAGCCCACGGGCCGGCAGTTTGACACCCCTGTTATAAAGCAAAAGGTTACGATTTGTTCTGTCATTCCGAAGTGCAGGACATGGAATAATGGATGTAATTTATATAAAAGCAGATGCCAAATAATTTTTTTTAAAAGCCTGCCTAACTACAATAGTAATTTGTCTTAGAACCAGTTACTTAAACTGATGGTAAACAATGAGCAAGAGGTTGAATTTGAAAAGCCAAAAGGCCTTTTCTAACTATAATCCTATGTTAGTTGGTTTTTGAGGGGTTAACTGGTTATATGAGAGATCCTTTTTAAATGTGGTATTGACTCACTTTCAGAATTCATAAGTTTGGTTGTGCTAAAAATGCATTATTTTGCTTAACAGGAAATCCACAATTGTTGACCTTAAATATGTATCTACAGCTAGGCAACAACCTGTTCTTCAAAGAATAGTTAATCTTAAATACTGAAGAAAAGTGAAGATACTGATAACAAAAAATTATAAAAACAGAAAAGGTTTATATTTTTGACTTTCTCAAAACATGCTGTCATGGAAGGGATCATTAATCTATAATCTTTGTCACTCTCTGATTTGACTTGATTCTACAAGCATTTTCTTTTCTGTATCCATTTTAAAATAAAAAAATGCTTTGTCAGGACACATCTGGAATTTAGAACTGCTAATGGATTTGCTATGAAAGAAGAGAAATGATGAAGTGTCTAGCCAACTTAAGTAATATGTTAAAAAACGTAACACCACTGACAGGGAAGCCTTTCTTCTCTTTGCACCACTGAAATTGGAATGCTAAGCATTCAGCTAGAACAGTGATGGCGAACCTTTTAGAGACCGAGTGCCCAAACTGCAACCCAAAACTCACTTATGCATTGTCGGGTGCCGGGTGGGCGTGGCCCATTGGCTGGGTGTGGCCCATTGGGGGCTGATCCATGGGGGGTGGCCCATTGGGTGGGCGTGGCTGCAGTGATAACGGCAGACTGGGTGGGACTAAAAAGTTCAATCAATCAATTCCAACTTTGCAAGATCTTTTTTTTCCCCCGAGAAGTTGAAATTGACTGATTGATTGAACCATATTTTTTTTGCACATGGCAGTGGAGGCCTAAAGCGAAAAGGTTTTATAAAACCCAGCTGAAGGCCTAGGACTGGGGCGACAGCGTGCGTGCCCACAGAGAGGGCTCTGAGTGCCGCCTCTGGCACCCGTGCCATAGGTTCGCCACCACTGAGCTAGAAGCTTGGTGTATATCCTATTAGATCTAGTGGAATGTCTCTCTTAAAACATGAAAATCAAGCTACTGTTTATGTTGGAAAACAATCCATCTGATAGCTTAATGCTTTTTTCTAAAGTATTACCAATGTTCAATATAGTGAAGATTTATTGGAAGTTTGCAACTGGTAGGTCTGGGTTAAACCTGCAAACATGAACCATGAAGTTACTAATCAAAAGCAAGAAAAATCTATGCAAATCATGATTTAAACCACATTTGATGCATCTTCCAAAGGGCATAGAATTAAGTAATATCTAGTTCAAAGTATTTTTTGGCTTAGAAAACTGTATAAAAATATTTACTTCTGAGAAAGATATGCATAAGAATACACACACACACACACATACACACACAGAGAGAGATCTTAAAGAAGAATTATAGCATTTTTATTTGTTTTAAATAATTTATATGAAATCTATTGAATGTATTGAGTTGCAAAGACTAGGGAATAAATATAACTACATTTTATAAACTCACGAATTTTGGGAGTTATAGTATAAAATTCATACATTTTACCATGGTTTTAAAGTTTACTGTTGAGAAAAAAACTCCATGATATATAGATTAGTTATTGGGCGGTATTGATGATGAGGTCTTTATCTGCAACCCGCCTGCTTGCCCATCTCAATTTTTGTCTCCCCTGTTTCCTTTCATGACTGGCAGTAATGTCTGAACATCCATGTAGACATTTGGCCTGCCTTTTCAGTCAGTGCTTTTTATAACTTAAATTCTGGGGTCTGGAATGTAAGAAATGCATGTGGAAAGTCTGTGCATTAATGTTTTCCCTATTATATTTGTATGCCAGAAGTATGGAACGACAAAAGCACAAATTTTATTTTTATTTACTTGTATTCCAGAATCTTCTACTTTAAAATAGAAACTTTGCCCAGATATTTTTTATTTTATGAACTGTATTCCAGAATACAGAACACAAAAGGCATACAAGATATGGAAGAATCTTTCACAGTCCTTTCTTCTTCTGATTTCTTCTTTATATTTGCAAAACAAAAGAGAACAAAACCTGTAACTAAATTGCAAGAATATGTATATCAGCATAGGATTTAAGCAACAAGAAAAAGTAACCAAAACAAAATTATTTCAGATATGTTCTTAAGAGGGTAAAAATTAAAATTCCAGAGGAGGAACACAAAGAAAAGGAGGGCCCATGGATATCCATGATAGTTGCATGCATGCTCCTATCTTATGAGATGATTGGAGAAGAATCAAGAAAAAAACACATGAATGTTAAGACAGGCATAAAAGACATCTTCATTTTTTAATGAAACTAATCACCCTTAAATAGCCACAAATTCAAATATTGATGCTTTTATTTGAGAACAATGTTTTGAATAGTTATGTCTCAACCAGCAATACACACTTTAGAAAACCTTGTTGATAGATGGATAGATAGATAGATAGATAGATAGATAGATAGATAGATAGATAGATAGATAGATAGATAGATAGATAGATAGATAACCTTTATTGTCATTTTTTATTGTGGGCACAATGGCACACATTAAAAATGAAATTTAGTTGCTTGCTCTCAAAGTGTACACATACATAACACACATTTAAACATACTATATAATATATTGTCCAATCCTGAATCATAATTGTGCACCCATGCCACCCATAGGGAGGTTTTAATATAAAGTTCCTGTATTAAGCCAATGGATTCAAAATTATAAATATAAAAAATAACTTATTGGGAAAAGGGAATATAGGAAAACAAGTTGAGAATAATAAGACACACAATACTAATTAAATCATCGTCACTATAGCTAAAATACTATAGTAAGTTCTGGAATAAGATGAAAAAGTTTCAGGATCCACTGCACAGAGATTGATTACAGACAGGTAATTTGGATTTTACATGTAATTATTGCTGCTAATGTTCCTTATTTTTGATGTGAAAGCCAAGTGAAAGCTAGCTTCTTTGAAAAGACTTTCTCCAGTCCAGCAAAACAGTCCATCTCTGATGTCATGTGGCCAGCCAGCAAATCAAAAAGCTATCCAATAGCTGAATTCATCTTAATTACTCCAATTAATAAGAACAGTGTATTCTAGTTTCCAACAGGTATGCCTGCTATATGAATAAAATTGTATGGGAGAGAAACAAATTTCTTTTGGAAACGAAAGATATATTCCATTTGTTCAAGTCTTTCAGAGAGAACCCAGCAGATGCTTTAAGGAGTGTTATTGTGCCATATAAACCTAGGAGTTTTATGATAATGAGTAGAAGCCAGCTTCTACTAAAATGTCATCAAATGGTCAAGGGGAATGCATTAGTTCTTACTGAAACTTGATTCCGAAAAGCTAAGCAAGATGGGACTACTCAGTACTTGAGATGGGAGACCAAGAAGAAATTCCAAGATAATAGGTTAGTTTGAGAAGTATAAAAATGTAAGGTTGAAGAGGGATATGGGAAAATAGTTCAGTATTATTTCAATGAAAATTACATAGAAGAGATGCTAATGTCACATGAACTGAGTCTGAAGATTTACTAATGGAAAATTATTAGATTTGAAATATGTCGAAGAGGACTCTGAGCAATCATAGCCAATCATATCCTCTGAAAAATAATTTCCCTCATAGAATGTATTAATTAAACTCATTCCAATTTAGTAGCTACACTTACAAATGATTTTCAGTGCTGCCATTCCTATGTTTCATTAAGAGTTGCAAAATTATTTATGTTTGAAAAGGAAGTAGGTGTGTAAATATGGATGTGTCTATGAATGTGTTGCATTATGATAAAAATGACATGTTACAAAGAAACAAGATATGACAACAAAATCTGTGTATTTGTTGTATAACTTTAATGCTCTGGTATTTCTCACAGTTAATATTTATCCATGCTTTTCAATATTTAGAATTCAAGATACCTTAGCAACATAACTTTATAAGATTAGATATAAAGAACATGTCAAGATTTGGGCCAGCTAACAAATTTTACTCATTGATTCTCCAGGACTATCTAGTGAATCTTAATTTCCTTTCAGTGATTTGTTTATTCCCAGCTCTCTATTTCCATTCTCCCTATTGCCAACAACTTATTGCATTTTGTTCTCTATGTGCAATGGTATTATTTCTGCCCTGACTTTCCATTAACATTCCCAGCCATTCTATGTTGGTGATGATTTCTTTCAAGTAGTGATGTTACAGCCAATGAAACCAACTGGTTTTTTGTTACATTGAAATGAATTTTAAAAACAAAAGTCAGCTATCCAGTCATTTTTAGTGTGTTTAGGATTGAAATCAAAACAAATATGTTTCTTTCTGACCAAAAAGGGGAAAAAAACTGCACTAGAAAACTACTTCATGTACATAATATACGTTAATTGTCAATTACATTAGATATAATGGCCTATGGCCAATAATCAATATTCCAAGGCTGAATAGCCCAGGAAGAAAAAAAAATCTAAAAAGTTATAAGATGTTTGAGATCAGAGATCAATGTCAAGTGCTAAACTTGCAATTAACTCATAGTGCTCAAACTGAACAAAGATAGCTACATATTTTAAATGTGTTCTTCTTGCATGAAACAAATTTTTAAAAAGCCCAGTTCTTCATATCCTCTATTATTCTTCTTAACTGAAAACCTCATTCAGCAGAGTGAGGCTTATTTATTTAGTAGAACAATATTAAATAAAACTCGGGACGTACTAACTTCCAAGTTAAATGCATTAATCAGTTAATAAGATTGAGCATATAATCAAAATAACAATACCTCATTCCTATCTAGAGACATGTACATGGATTTGTGATATCGTGCATTTTTGTTGTTTTTTAAATATACTTTTGAGCATGCATGTTTGGGTCTTTAAATTCATAGAATAATACTGCTGGGTAAAATTCTTATTTTGCACAATACTGTACAAAGAGAAAAAAGATTATTAACGTATACATTTTATACTAATTATCATTTTCTACTTTACAAACTTTTTTAAAAAAATACACAGCTCACAAATAAGATGTGAAAAATCAAAATACAATCCTTACATAGAGAAATATAATCCAATATTACAATGTTTTGTTTTATAGAACAGTCACATATTTCCCTGCTATTAAAGTTAATGGTGGATTGTTGTGATACAACAAAGCATTTCAAAAATAATTAAAAACATTTTATTTTATGTATGAAAGTTGCATTTATTATTGTATACAACATTTGTATAAATTAGTGTAATAAGTTGCTAGCTGATTAAACATAATTTCATGTCATATCAATTTAAAACCATTTAAAGGGATCCACATCCAAAATATAATAAATATACTGTGGAAATATTTTTTATAGCGTGTACAGGTTCATTGTTTCTCTTCATAAACTGGGTAAGTCAGAATTTTCCTATATAAACAAGGAATCCCAATTCTGAATTCTGTGAAAAACGAGATCTAGGCATAATAACAAAATTTAACTTCACTGATGTATAAGCATACAAATAAATGAATAAATTCTTAGTTTTCTACAATGAAAGTTTCATAAATTTCTATTTTCCCTATATTGACTAATATAAAAAACCTCCCTTTTTATGACTCTATAATCCCTTAATTAGGGATAGAGTGGGGTGACTGGATGGAGTTGAGCCTTTACTGGCTGGATGCCTTTCTTGAGGCCACCTGGATTTCACAGCAGATATTTTTTTTATTTGCACCCTAGGATTGAATTTTCAACCTTCCAAGTGGGAGGCTAAGAGTCTTCACCACTAGGCCACCATGCCACTCCTATTATTAATAAAGCTAAAACTTAGTGGCCACCATGCCACTAATACAAATTATTAATAAAGCTAAAACTTTTCTCTTTAACTAAAAATATATCTCACCCAACTCAGTGACAGTTGATGTAAGGATTGACTCATTTGGATTTCTCATATCCTTTTTCAATAACAATAATGACAGTTTCAATTACATCCTTAAAGTGGTATTTAAATTCTTGGCTATCAATTGGCCAAGGATGGTTTTCTCATTGTGCAAATATGTGAACAACTGGTTCTCTGTGTGGATGCTGCTTCCGGAAGTCCTTTCTGGGCCTGGGCAACAAAAAATTAGCTACCGGTTCTGCCGAACTGGTGCAAACTGGCTGAATCCCACCACTGCTTTTATTTGAATTCTGAAAAGCTCATTCAAACTTTAACTGTATACACAAGTTCCTGGAAATAGGTTGACTGAACTTTTGAGCTCAGGCTTCAGGACTGCAAGAAAATGAGCCTGAGTTCAATGGAGAAAACTATTCCCTCATTATATAAACATCTAGAAACTTTTATGTTTAAATCTTTGGATAACCTTGGTCAATATTGAAAGTCAGGTCAACTTGGGATAAAGCTGTAATTTTACACACACACACACACATACACATTTTACATATATGTAAATTATTTGTGTAAATTTTCCTTTTGTGTATGGCACTAGGCCTGTGGATACCTTGTGAAGATCAAGAAATTCTTTGCTTTCTTGGCTGCTCCAGGTCTTCGGTTCATTCACAGAGAATGAAGACCTAAAGTACCGCAAGATCATGCAACATCAGTGGTATGAGATCTCACGCTACTAATCTCGCGTGATCTCACAGTACTTTAGGCTGTTCTCTGCAAACGGAGGCCTGGTGGAGAATTGTGGCAAAAGGTTTTGCAAAAGCAGGTAAGGGCTGAAACTTCGAAGCCTTCCCTCTTTGCAAAAAACCTTTCCTGCTGATAATGGAGGCCGGGAGGGATGCCTGCATGCCTCCAGGCCTCCATTTACAGCGGCAAAGCCATTCCTCAATGTTGTGTCCCGGGACTTGCAGCAAGCAAGCCCGGGCGGTCGCCATGGCAACGGGCTGCGGAAGCTGCCCGGGGCCAGACAAACTGGCAACAGCTTGTGCGCATGCGCAGGAAAGCGCGCGCTCAGTAACGAGTTTACCCGGACCGTTTGTGTTGCTCTCAGAGCCGGTTGTAAGCAGAGAAGAGAAGCAGGAGGCCTG
>NW_015386200.1:239464-250788 GCF_001527695.2 Protobothrops mucrosquamatus | reverse complement strand
ATGCGCAGGAAAGCGCGCGCTCAGTAACGAGTTTACCCGGACCGTTTGTGTTGCTCTCAGAGCCGGTTGTAAGCAGAGAAGAGAAGCAGGAGGCCTGTGAGTCTCCGTTTACTGCAATGAACAATTAAGTCATTAAAGAAGCTTTTGGTTCACACTATGCCTGTTGAACTGTCATTTGAATCCAAGGATTTAACACTCAAGATCTTTGCCAAAGAGAATGGAGCCCTCAGAGGAAGCACGAGTCACTCTGGGGCTCAGTTTTCTTTGGCAAAGGCCTCCAGGCTGCTGCTGCCCAGAACAGAGGCAGGGGGAGACTTCCCCAGACCTCTGGAGGCCCAATCCAGGCATCAGAGGCCTTTTCCAGGCTGCTGCCACCCAGGAAAGAGGCCAGGGGATGCTTTCATGGGCTTCTAGAGACCCGATCCATGCATCAGAGGCCTTTTCCAGGCCACTGCTGCCTGGAAAGGAGGCTAGGGGATGCTTCCGTGGGCCTCCAGAGACCTGATCTGGGCATTGGAGGCCTCTTCCAGGCTGCTGCCATCCAGAAAGGAGGCCGGGAGATGCTTCTGTGGGCCTCCAGAGGCCCACTCTGGACATCAGAGGGCTTTTCCAGGCCACTGTTGCGTGGAACAGCAGCCGGGGAACGCTTCTGTGGGCCTCCGGAGGCCCAATCCGAGTGTTGGAGATTTTTTCCAGGCCTCCGCCACCCTAACAGAGGCCTGGGGTGGCAGCTGCGTGGCTCAGGAGTCGGGGGGGGGGTGAGCAGGAGACAGGCACCACAAGCACCGCAAGAGTTCAGGCATCCATTCTCTGCAAAAGATATTATGGCACACAGGAGTTTCCATCGACTCTTCTCTCTCTCAAAGGCAGGAACCACGGCAGAAAGGAGACAGATCTTTTCAAGGCAAGTGAGTCCAGTGTGGCAGAAAGGGAGAGGAAAAGTGGGTCAGGGAGGCCTTTGGGGCCTGTTACATCACTAGGCCCTCCATGGCCTTCCCCACCCTGAGATGTGCACGTAAAGAACCACACATTTGCCCATGCATTTGATTAGCAAATGCATTGGCAAAAGCAGGGAGTGATCTTGTTTGAGGTACGAGATTCCCTCCCATGAATTTTCGAGTTATGAATGATATGGGCAGGCTCCATTACATTTGTAAATCAAGGACTACCTGTATGTTACTTTTATTTTTTACAAATTTAAAAAGTCAGTTCTCAGCTACCTGGAAACAGAATTTCCATTCTTAATTTCCATAAATCTTCCTTTTTCTTTTCTTTTTCCCCCCACCTGCAGTCTTTTAAATGGGGTCATTTGATCTTTATTCCTCTAACAACAGCTCACTGCATCTTGGAAAACATTTACTGATACAGATATTTCAGTTGGTTCCTTTAGGGGAGGAGGAGGTAACAGAAAAATTGTGACCATTTGTCATTAGGAATACTTTCAAAATTTTGTCAGTCATAACAAGCAAAGGAATAATCCAATAGGCAAATTATATGGGAGATTATGACCAGAATCCAATGAAGCTAATTCTATATGCTCCTAGAGTACAGAGGCAGCTTTGGTTTTCTCAAACCCCCCCAATTTGTGCATGGCAAGCTTCAAAAGCAGGCTACAAATAAGTTGGCTGGTGAGATTCTCAAAGACAAAGCTCATGTACAGCACTTCACTAAAAAAAGCTACCATATCTGAGTTATGAAAATGCACATGAGCCTGAGATAGCAACAAAGAAATACTAAGGTTCTCTGTAATTCTTCAATGTCATCTAGTGTTTTCTGTTTTTTAGGAGCTGTATTAACTGAAACAGCTGTTTGAATTAGTGTCATACAATTATAAAACTTATTTAAAAACTTAAATCGCTTTAGAAAACAAATCATATCATTTGTATATCAAAACACAATCATAATTATGATTTCAATAAGCGTGTTTGTTACAGATATGAATTTTTACAAGATGCATTTTGATAAGATTGAAAAATGATTCACAAAATGTATTGTAATATAAACAATAAAATGGTAAGATAGATCAGTGCAACAATTTACGATGGGAATTTGTTTACTTCTAAAAATATTCTTAATATTGTGATTAACAGTTTTCAAAAATGTACTCTATATGCTTATTTGGAGAAGTTATAGACAAACACAATAATGTTTTTGGTAACCAACATCCATTAAGAAATAAGATTCATTGGATATTTTTCTGCAAAAGTGAGAAATATGGCTCCAGTTTTGGAGAGAAAGCGACCTGCTCCTCTTTCCAAGTCAAGTTGGTTCCTTCCAAAGTACAAGCATTCAAGTATGAGAAAGTTTGAAAACAAGATGGGACAGAAAGACTTGGCATTAGGATGAAAGCAGAGAAAAAGTTTCACCAATAAAGGGATGAAGAGACACAAATACTTTTTTCTGTCATTGGGAGGGTACTAGAATTCATGAAAGCTTTATTGTTGCACTGTTAGGTCATATGATCCCACTGATAAGTGTTTTTATTAATTTTAAAAAATCTTTTATACGTTTCCCCTCTTATTCTGAAAATTTAGAAATATTTATTGCTATTTGAATTATCCAATACATGCTTGGAATATGTGGACTTCTCTGCAGCTCTTTAAAACAGATACTAGATTTGCTTCATGCTCTGAAGTACCTTTCCTGAATTATTTGAATCACTGCAAAACCCTGATATGAGCAACAAAAATGTTTCTGATGGCTACATTTTAGAAAACCAATACCAACATTTAGTTCAGTCCTTTTGAAACACATAAAAAGTTAAACAAGAAAAAAGATCAATATTATTCATTGTATTAATAATTCCTTCTTTCTAGTAAAACACAGCAATGAGGTTTATTAACAGAATACTTACAGGTCACTGTAGAATCATTAAAAAGTAGGGCATCAGGAGGAAAAAAATGTAATTCTGCAGCCCAGTGGAAGCTTTTATAGATCCATATAACATCCCTATAGGTCCAAGTAAATTGTAGAACAAAATCAGTCAAGTAATAGACATTATTAGAAATAAAGAAATACAGATTATTGTTCTTTCTGCTTGTACTGCTTATTGTGGGGTTCACTTGTTTTGCATTGTGCTTACTACTTTACATTGCAAAGCTTTCAGTGCATGATTTAACAAATGTTTCACTTTCTTAACTATCTTGTTTCAGCACTTGATGCTGATTAGGTCTCAGAGATTTCATGCCTAAGAAAGGATTAGGATCTGTGTTTTTTTAAAGATTGTATATTCAATATTTTTATATAAAGATTGTTGTTGAATACATCCAGAATAATAGCACAAGACTTGTGGTAAGAAGAATGCTATTGAATAGGTGATGGGGAGCAAATTTGATATTTAAAGCAATTGTTTTCCTTATTGTTTCTTTAAGGTTTATGAGAGAAAGGCAAATGTTAGCAAAATCTAATGTAACTGATAGTTAAATGTTTTAAAATTGAATGAAAACAGCAGCTTAATGGGCCCCAATGTCAGCACTATTTTCCTATCTAATTCTTTATAGGAAATAGTATTTTCTTTCAAAATGGTTATATTGTATAAAGTAACCCCTTATGATTGGTTTACTAGCATCCCAAACAGTCATTCTTTGTCCAAATTATTATCAAAATATTCATTTAATTTCTTTTTACAGACCAGAAGAAATCTCAGGAAACGATACAAAAGATACTGGATGAAATTAGGAAGCAGTATTTTGTTTAAAACTATTCTGATATAATTTAACTTATCTTTCATATTTATGCTTGACTGACATGAGATATTTATATGCTATTCTAACAGAATTCCAAATCAGTGAGTTTTTATGAAAAGGAACATATGGGCATCTGGATTCCATATGTACATGTGTACATGCACAAATTGGTACATTTTACATTCTTGGTGAAAAGATAAAAAATAATGAAGTATATTGTTCTGCCTTTGTAAGATAGAAATAACTTTAAGAAAAATTGTTTAAAGAATTGATAAAACATAGTACTTTACAATTACTACAATGTGCTGCAGGGAAAATTAGCATTAACACCTTTCGCACAATACAAGATAGCCCAACGGCAACTCTCTTCAATACAGCATGACAAAATGAATGTGACACAATGTTCAATTGACCTTCTGCTCCTGTAATTTATTTTTGTAGCAGTCAGTTAGATACTTTTACAAGATTAGTTTACTAATTTCAATTTATTATTTGATTTAGCATCATGCAACAGTGGGATAAAACAAATAGTAGCTGAAACTGGCAGGGGGTGTTGAATTTGAAGACTGTTGATGGCATGCATGCATGAAAAAAAAGAAAGATTTTTTTTTCTTTTAGCAGACGTAATTGCTGTCATCACACTTGCATCTCTGAAGTGCTTATCAGACCCAAAGCTTTGGCTTCTTCTGGAGACAATCCACTCTTCAATGTCCTTCTTACTGTGCAGTCAAAAGCAGAAAGAAAAAGATAGTATGAATGTTCTAAAAGACAAGCTGCACAATCCTATAAGGGAACACTCAGAAGTATTTTTGCTTTCTTTTATTTGCAGGTATGTATATATATTTATAACTTTGACAATATTACCACAAACTGAAAAGCAAGTACAAATATAAAGACAAAACATTACTTTCCAGAATAGAATAATTGACTTGTTGTACATATAAATATCTGAGTGTGAAATCAAGCCATTGCACAGCAGACAGAATACTAAATATAGTTTTATACTTTATGAACAGATTATTTCTTAGTTTCTAGTAGAACTTAGTTTTCAGTCCAATGCTAAGCATTTTTTAAAAAAATATTTATTACATTTATATGCTGCACATCTCACCAATAAGGTGACTGGGCCTAGTAATTAAAATAAGATAAATGGATGCAATTGTTTATCAGAGAAAGACTGACCCTTAGATAGCCAGGTCCTATGCCATGTAGGGCTTTATAGGTACACCCTGAATTGCATCTAAAAACTCATTAGTAATCAGTGTAGCTCACACTGCAGTGTCATCAGATGACCATATTGTGGCATGCCCATTACCTTCCTGCACCATTTTTGGACTAGCTGTAGCTTTTGATGGTCTTTAAGGATAGTGTCGTGCACAGTGCATTGCAACAGTTCACTGCTAAGATGGCAAGGGATAAGTAATTGTTTTAAAGGGCTTGTAAAAGGCCTCTTGACCACAGCTGCTACTCACTCTTCAAGCAGGAACTATGAGTTCAAACTGACCCTCCAGTTTGCATATTAGTCTTGAATAGGGAAGTGCAGTCTTCTCAAGACTAAAGATAGAGATTGCTCAGGAGTCTTATGTGATGATGATGTGTGTGTGCATGTGAGATGGACAGATACACATACACTTTGTACATACACTTCCCTTGTGCTTTGTATTGTGTGAACATATAAATAACTTGCATAAAGGAAACCTAAAAGTAGGAAGCCTTGTTCTGGAATATTTCAGACCGTGTAGTATGTGGAGGATACCATTTTGAAAAAGAATAAAAAAAGATATTATGCTCCCATGAAAAATGGATTCTGTGTGAACTAGTTAAAGCAATGGCATTTGGTGGAGAAGTACTATGGGGTGCGATAAAAGTGCCAAAGTTGAAAGTTATAAAAGTTGAAGGGAATGTAGACTAATCAGGTAAACTGCTGGCTCAGTGAGTGAGGGAAATGTTGGTTTCAAAAAGTGAGCACAGACAATAAATATACATTTATTTCCCTCATTCATGAGTCTTTGGATTAAAAAAACCAAGAAGAAATCCACTTGATATCACTTTCAGAATGATAGCCTTTGATTGTGTGGATCACAACAAATTGTGGCAAGTTCTTAAAGTGATGGGAGTACCAGACCATCTTATTTGTCTCTTGAGAAACCTATATGTGGGTCAAGAAGCAACAGTGAGAACTGGACACGGAACCACTGATTGGTTCAAAATTGGGAAAGGAGTCTGGCAAGGCTGTATTCTGTCACCCTGCCTATTTAACTTATATGCAGAGCACATCATGAGAAAGGCAGGGCTAGATGAATCAAAAGTTGGAATTAAGATTGCCGGGAGAAATATCAACAACCTAAAATATGCAGATGATATCACTCTAATGGCAGAAAGGGAAGAGGAAATAAAAAGCCTCTTGATGCGGATGAAGGAGAGTGCCAAAAGTTGGCTTGAAACTCAACATTAAGAAAACCAAGATCATGGCATCTGGCCCTCTCAATTCTTGGCAAATAAATGGGGAAGAAATGGAGGTAGTGACAGATTTTATCTTCCTGGGCTCCAAGGTCACCACAGATGGGGACTGCAGCCAAGAAATTAAAAGACGCTTGCTCCTGGGGAGGAAAGCTATGGCAAATCTAGACAACATACTAAAAAGCAGAGACATCACCCTGCCAACAAAAGTATGTATAGTCAAGGCCATGGTTTTCCCCAGTTGCAATGTATGGCTGTGAAAGTTGGACCACAAGAAAGGCTGAGCGCAAAAGAATTGAGGCCTTTGAACTGATTCTTGCGAGTCCCCTGGACTGCAAGGCGATCAAACCGGTCAGTCCTAGAGGAGATCAACCCTGACTGCTCTTTAGAAGGCCAGATCCTGAAGTTGAAACTCAAGTACTTTGGCAACCTAACGAGAAGGAAGGACTCACTGGAGAAGAGCCTAATGCTGGGAAAGATTGAGGGCAATAGAAGAAGGGGACAACAGAGAATGAGGTGGCTGGATGGAGTCACTGAAGCAGTAGGCGTGAGCTTAAATGGACTCCAGAAGATGGTAGAGTACAGGAAGGCCTGGAGGAACGTTGTACATGGGGTCGTGGTGGGTCGGACACAACTTTGCAACTAACAACAACAAATAAATCTAACAAACAAAAGTTTATCTTCTTAGGCACTGACTAAGGGAGAAACAGTAGGAATGAGTGTTCTGACATAGGAAGCAAGGCTTCTTTTCCTCAACAAAATTGCCTACATGTACATGGTATAGATGGGAGAAGAATCCAAAAGGGTAATATTTTGTTTTGTTTACAGATAATGAATACTAGTTGAGCTTACTTGACTTCCTGTTTGCTCTTGATCGCTTTCTTTCTTTGGGCACTGTACGTTGACTTGGCACTTGTGTGGCAGACTTGACAATACGATCCATTATCTCATCTGCTGCATTGTCTGTAGCATTAGTCAAATCATCATTGCTAGGGTTCCATGAACCAGCATTGCCTGGAAAATGTAAGCCAAAATATTTAATGAAATTATATTCAACATGGCTGAGTATATTAGACAGTCATCCGTGTGGGGCCATAAGTCATATTCTGTGCCTTTTAAGGAATTACAAATTACAAATCAGTGAGAAAGATAAATTACTTCTGGGTTTGTCAGAAACACCACTATCGAATAATAGTTGGTAGTGCAGTGGTTAAACTGTAGTATTGCAGGCAAACTCTACCCATAGTCTGGAGTTCTATCCTGACAGAACTCCATGGTTTACTCAGCCTTCCATCCTTTTGAGGCCAGTAAAATGAGGACCCAGATTGTTCGGGGCAATATGCAAATAATGCTTACATTATAAACTGCCCAGAGGATGCTATAAATAATTATGGGATGGTATATAAGTCTAAATGCTATTGCTATCAGATATCTTGACAAAAGAATTTTGCCCAATCTCATACATGGAGAAATCAAAGTTTGGATTATTTTGTCATACTTTATAACTGTCTGTGTGCATGCCTATCTTTATTCTCACACATACCTAGGCCTCTAGTTCAGCTTAAAGCAGAAACAACAGTGATTCCCACAGAGCTTTATTCATACCAATATACCACTATATTGTGTTTCTACCTTCAGAATTATCAGTCAACTGCCCCATATAAAATATTCCAGGTAAATTTTGCTTAAAAGTCATCATTTGAATAGTATTTGTAGTATTGAAAATCTCTCATAATCTGAGTTTTTAACCATTTTGTGCCATGATTTCTTTGAGCTTTCTGGAGAAACCTATGAACTCCTTTCCAGAAAATGTATTTAAATGTATAAAATAAAATAGTAAAAATAAAGGTATAATTTTGTTCTCATCCATGTTCACTGCAATTTGTGGAACTGCCTTCTAAAAATCTGCATCCCAATTATATTCATTACTCAATTTATGTATAATAATACATATACACATAATATGTAATAATAATACTCCTTAATTGCCAAGATGATTTTGGAAAACTGCAAGAGAAGATAAACAACTTTAATGTAGCGTGTAGGAAGGCATTAAATCCCTGCCCCTTGATTAGCCAGTCAAGTGCTTAGAAATAATAGGAGTCAGTAGAAACATCAGAAACTTTGTATAAAAATCAATTGCACCATGGAAGACATGGTTGTGATCAATGGTTTGCGAGAGATTAATATCAAGAGATGAATCTTCCACGAAGACTCACTTTTACCACTAATGTTTGTCATTGCACTGATTCCTCTGTCAACCATATTGAATAAGTCAAGCCATAGCTATCAAACATCAAAAACATTTTTTTATCTCACGCAAAAGCCCAAGCAATCAAATACTTGATAATGAAGGATCCAGCAAAGGGGGCATCATTAGGCAACTATAGGCCCACTATTTGCTTACCAAGAACTTTCTTTTTTTATAAGCTTTTATTGATTGTTTAATACAATTCAGCCATGCTTATTCAACAAACATGTCTGAGTTTATCATTTACTAATACAAATTAAATTCCTAATCCCTAGTACGTTTCTCCAGCCATTGATAAAATACTGTAAGTCCCAAGTTTGAAAATATTCTATTTCTTCTTTTTCTTTCAACCTCAGAGTAAGCCTGTCCATTTCCGCACAGTCTAGTATTTTTTTATTATTATTTCTTCCTCTGATAGTATTTCTTCTTTTTTCCAATATTGTGCGAATATAATTCTTGCTGCTGTTATCACATGCTAAATCAAGCTTTTCTGACAATATACCCAATAAAAAAAGTTCAGGTTTAAAATCTACATGTTTTCCCCAACATCTTTTCTAGCCGAGTATGCATTTTTGTCCAATATCTCTTTCCTTTTACACATGTCCACCATACATGATAATGTACCTGGTTTATAAATTACATTTCCAACATTTATCTGACATATTTTTAAATATTTTTGCTAATCTTGCTGGTGGCAAGTGCCATCTATAAAACATTTTGTATAGATTTTCTTTGTAAGAGGTTGACATTGTCAATTTATAATTTCTTTCCCACAGGCTTTGCTATTTCTCTAGATCTATATTGTATCCAAGGTTCTTTGCCCATGTTATCTTTGTTTCTTTTACTTGTTCATCTTCCATTTTCAAATTTAATAAAAATTATGTTTTCTTAATTAGTTTTTCATCAGAGGTTAGTAATATCTGATCAAACAGAATCTGCTCTTTATAAAATCCATACACTTTACCCTCTTTATCATATCTCACTTGCATTTGTAAATGTGACCACCATGATAGATCAATATCCTGATTTTCCATCTCTTGTCTAGATTTTAAGTTTCCTTCAGAGTTTAAAATATCTTTATATGTCCATATTTTCTCAAGACTGACTAGATTTGGATGTGCGAATGCTTCCATTGTTGAAAGCCATCCTGGAATTTTCAAATATATTTTACATTTTATTTTTTCCCATGTTAATAATAATGCATTTCTAATATAGTGGTTTTGAAAATATTTATGAATTTTATTTTTCCTATACCATAAGAAAGCATGCCAACCAAGTTGTAAGTCATGTCCCTCCAAATACAACAATCTTTTATTTATGAGGATTATCCATTCTTTTACCCATGTTAGCATTGATGCTTGATAATATAAAACCCACTCTGACAAGCCAAAACCTCCGTTTCCCTTAGCTTCTTGTAACATTTTCAATTTAATTCTAATTCTAGCTTTCTTTCCTTGCCAAATGAATTTTTGAATTAGGGAATTTAAATCTTTAAAAAAAAATTCTCTAGTTTTATAGGTATCGTTTGGAATAAAAACAATATTTTTGGTAAATATTCATTTTCAATGTAGCGATTCTTCCTAACATCGACAATTTCAGATTTTTCCATTTTTCCAAGTCAAGTTTTATCTGATTTAGTAGCTTTATGTAGTTATCTTCTTTTATCATTAAACATCTTGCTGTCAGGTATATTCCCAAGTATTTAACCTTTTTAACTATTTGTAGCTCTATTTTTTCTGGCAATTGTTTTTTTTTGTTTAACTTTGAGATTTTTAACTATAACTTTAGTTTTTTCTCTATTTATCCTCAGTCCTGCTATCTCTCCAAACTATTCTATCTTTTCCAATAATTTAGTAATCATCTCTAAAGTTTCCTCTAGAATAAATACAAGTCATCTGCAAAAGCTTGCAATTTATAAGTTTCACCTTTTATTTCCAGTCCTTTAATTTCTGAATCCTGTCTAATGTTTCTATTTAAAACTTCCAAAGTTAAAATAAATAACAATAGGAATAGTGGACATCCTTGCCTTGTGCCTTTTATTATATTGAAATTCTCTGTGCAGTCTCAATTTACAATCACTTTTGCTGTTTGTTTATGATATATTGTCTTAGTCATATTTATAAAATTTTGTCCAAAATCCATTGTTTTTAGTTGTTGAATCATAAATTGACAAAAAACATTATCAAATGCCTTTTGGACATCTAAAAATACTAATGCCAGTTGTTTCCTTGGATGCGTTTCATAATATTCCAATATGCCCATTGTTATGTCCTGAGCCTGCAAAAGCAGGCTCGGGACGTTGCAAGAGTCCCGGGCAATTGCAAAAGCTGCCCGGGACCAGACTGAGTGGCGCCGGCCTTGCGCGCATGAGCAAGGCGGGAAAAGACCGCCTTGTGATTGGTTGGATTTGCCCGGGGATCAGAAGGTATAAATAGAGGCCTGCGTGCCTCTGCTAGGGTTGTTTGTAGATTGGAAGCAGAGAATAAAGACTTGTTAGAAATGCTTTGTCTCAAGCGCCATTATTCTCCGGACTTAACACTGGCGACGAAGGTGGGATTCAGTCTATACAGCTAGGAAAGCTTGAAGATTCACCCAAAGAAGTCCAGAAGAGGGAAACAGCGTGGAAGTCAGCGTTATCTTGCCAGTACGAAATCGCTGGAGGGTGCGTGCGGCTGAAGAAGACCCTGATCCTCGATCATGGCGAAAGTTGGGCGTTTAGCGGAATTCTACGTCTCTCACCCCGAGAGGTGGGAATCTTATGTTGCAAGAGTCGAGACTTACTTCCGCATAAACCAGATAAGGGAGGAAGGCTTAAAGGCTGCCACGTTGTTGTGCGTTTGTGGGCAAGACGCCTTTGAGATCGCCGAGAGCCTAATCGCCCCGGCCTCGCTGGAAACGGTGTCATACTCCGATCTGAAGAAAGTTTT
>NW_015386200.1:194857-236689 GCF_001527695.2 Protobothrops mucrosquamatus | reverse complement strand
GTTGACTCTACGTAAACGATGTTGGGGCCATTGGGTCTCTGTACGACGGAACAGTCCCACATCTTACACACACTGTGTGACTTTAACTCAACAGTTAATTATATAACCATCACTATGATGGCGTCCATGTGGGCGCAGTATTATTTCATCTAGGGGGGAGGGGTGTTGTGTCCTGAGCCTGCAAAAGCAGGCTCGGGACATTGCAAGAGTCCCGGGCAATTGCAAAAGCTGCCCGGGACCAGACTGAGCGGCGCCGGCCTTGCGCGCATGCGCAAGGCGGGAAAAGACCGCCTTGTGATTGGTTGGATTTGCCCAGGGATCAGAAGGTAGAAATAGAGGCCTGCGTGCCTCTGCTCGGGTTGTTCGTAGATTGGAAGCAGAGAATAAAGACTTGTTAGAAATGCTTCGTCTCAAGCGCCATTATTCTCCGGACTTAACACCCATTATAACTCTTAAATTATTTTTTTATTTGTCTCTTTGGTAGAAATCTGTTTTGGTCTGAATGTATAAATTGAGTCAGAAATCTTTTCAGTCTCTCAGCTATCACTGAAATAAAAATTTTATAGTCCACATTTAATAATGATATCGGTCTGTAGTTTATCTATGTCAAATCTGAATCCTCTTTTGGTATCAGAGTAATATTTGCATCTGTCCATATGTTTGGGAGTTTGGCCTTCAATAAGAGTTCATTACAGACATCTTTCAATGGTAAACTTAGTGTATCTTGTAGGCATTTGTAAAACTCTGCCAGGAGCTCATCTGGTCCCATGTTTTTTTGTCTTTTTCCTCTATCAATTACATCATTGTTATTTTCTCATTTAACATAGTCTTAAAGTTTTCTGGAATTTTTGGTAGGTTATTTTTTTCCATATATTGAACTGTTTTTCCCCATGGAATTTCTTCCATATCATACAGTTTCTCATAATATTCTTTAATTATCTTTTTATTGCCTCATTTTTAAATTGTAGATAGCCATTTTCATCTACTAAGTTGCTTATCAATTGTTTCTCCTTCTGTTTTTTAAGTTTGTAAGCTAACCATCTTCCTGGTTTATTTGCATTTTCAAAAAAAAAATTGCTTTGCTCTTTTAATTTGTTGTGCCAGTTTTTCTAGTTCTATTAAATTTAATTTATGTTTTATTATTTCCATTTGTCTTTTCAATACTTTCTTTTGTGGATTTATTTGTAGTTCTAATTCTAATTTTTTTAATTCTTCCCTTAACAGCACACATTGTTGTCTTTTTTCTTTATTCTTTTTTGCCATGTATGTTATAGCTATACCTCGAAAATATGCTTTGGCCATGTCCCATACATTTTGTAATATGCATCTTCTTTTTCATTTTCTTTAAAACAAAATCCACTTCTTTTGTTGCTAATTCTGTAAATTTTTTCTCTTTTAATATAGATTGATTCAAAGCCCATCTTAATTTTGTCTGTATTCCTTTCCATGTCATTTTTAAAGGATTATGGTCTGCCCAGGTGCCTAATTCTATCTCAATTTCCTGCATATTGATTCTTAGTTCAGGCATCATTGAAATCATGTCAAGTCTGGACCAAGATTTATGACTATTTGAGTAAAATGTATATTGTAGTTTTTCTGGGTTTGTTTCTCTCCAACTATCTTGTACACCAATTTCCTCTATCATGTTGAAAAAAGTCTTAGGTAGTCTTTCTATTCCTTGTTTCCCTGTTTTGCTACTTTTATAATCTAATGTCAGAACCCATTTCTTTGGTGATGGGGGGATTTTACTAGATGCGTCTTTCTCTTTTCCCTCTGTGGATTCTGCCATACTCCTGAGGGGAGGGGGAGGCCTTTGGGGAATTGTTATGTATCCTGTCCTTTTGCTTAGCTGCTACAATGTTTCCTCTCCACTTCCTCTATCTCCCCTTGATACCAAACTGGGGTGAGAAAGGAATGTGCCTCTGGCCATCTGGCTTATCTCTCGCTGTGGAAGGGATGGTGCGAAGACCCAACAATGTTTTCACAACCTTGGGAATAGAGTCTTATCAGCCTCGTTCCAACAGTGGACTTAACATCTGAGGATTGGCCCGTTTGAACTGACCAGATGAACTATTGGGGTGGGGTTTGCTTTTTGCTCCTTTAGCCTATTGATTTAAGCGGGAAATCCTCAGATCCTACTTTCTATGTCTGCTGTCAACTTCTCCTAATAAAAGTTCCTTTTGGGATGATTCCGTTCCAAGAGTTCTGCTTTCTTGAAGTCGGTCCTTACATTAGGCAGGATCTGCAGAAGTTGGTCAGCCCGGAAAGAAGACCCTTACTGCGGTGACCAGGCAAACCAGGTCTGAATTAGGTATAGAGAAAGAGGAAGCCACCGTGGGGGGGGGATTTCCCTCCAGGCTGGCCCAAGCAGATGCAGCTCGCATTCCTCCAGCTCCTCCGATGAAGTCGTGGTCACCGAGCATTGATATAAGCCGAGGTGGTCGATTAGCATTGGGAAGGAGGACTGGGAGTGGAAGGCAAGGAAGGTGACCCTCAAATGCGGCAGTCACCAACCAGGTTGGAAATTGGAGATGGAGAGATTGGCCTGCTCCATCCAGTTCCTAGAACAAGCCATTGATATGCTGAAAGTTGCCTTCAACTCCCTCAAGGAAGAGAGAGCTGATCTGTGCCTGGGTTTGCTGTGCACAGCAAACCCAGGCACAACTGAGGAAACAGATGGCATCAGAATCGAGGCGGGAAACCTGGGTCCTTCCACCAGCACTTCAGAAACTGCTGCCACCACTACAGCAGCAGCCACTCCTGCCTGAGCTGCACCAGCTGATGGTAACGGACACCGACCCAGGAGAAGGAGAGGTCACCGGGCCAGTCGGAAGTTCCCAAAACTGGGGGTAAAGTACAGTGGAAAACCACAAAAATTGGGGTTCTTCTTGGCTCAGGTCCTGAGCTACATGGAGTAATATGGACGAGACATCCCAAGTGTCCATGGGCAGGTGAGGATTGTGACCATGGTGTTAGATGGGGTGGCGGCTGAGTGGATGGTGAACCTCCATGATGCAGACACCCCAGAATTGTGGATGGAATTTTAAATATTTTATGGCAGTCCTCAGGAGATGATTTGAGGATCCCTTAGCTGATTGGAAGGCCAGAGAACACACAAAACTGTCAGGCAGGGCCGGTGCCCTGTGGCAGAATTCTGAGCTCTTGCCAGCAAACTTAATTGGCCAGAAGTTCTGGTGGGACATTTCAAATATGGGCTTAATGATGACCTGTATTATGCCTGCATTCCCTGGGGCAACCCTGACCTGCTCCACAACTGGTACATCCTGGCTGAGGAGGTTGAGATTGATCGGGTCAGAAGGCAATGGCATCTGGGGAGGTCCTGGGGAAGATCACCAGGAGAGGCACCCTGGGAACCAGCAAAACAGACTCCTACTACTCCCAGATCGGTTGTTTCAAGTGTGGGAAGGATGGTCACTGCGCCGCTGAATGCTGCTCGAAAACTCCAATTCGGAAGCCCGACCCAGCCACAGGGGGGAAACCCGGGAAAAACCCACTGAAGCCAAAAGAAATGGCCATGAAAAGCGTGGAGGTTGTTGAGGTCCTAAACCCATCAAAACAGGGGGAAGGAACTCCAACCTGGACCGGAGAACTCTCGGAATCCTTGGAAGACAGCTTGGAGGACAAACCCCTGGTAAGTGGACCCATCGCACCCCTCACCAGAACCGTAGAACTGCTTAGCCCAGGGATGCCAGAAAAGGTCACATTAAGAACCCTGATAGACTCTGGCTGCACTCACTCCCTTATAAGCCCAACCCTGGTGAGAAACTATGAAACCCCAGTGAGAAGGCTGAAGAAGCCGATTTCATTCGGCCAATTAGATGAGTCCATTGCAGGGGGGATCCCAGCCACTCTCGCCATGCAATCCATTCAGCTTACCATAGGGAACCACGTAGAGACTCTAACGTTTGTGGTGAGCCCTGGAATGGAATGCCCACTCATACTAGGCATGGCGTGGTTAACGAAATGGAACCCGAGGGTAGATTGGAGAACTGGAGGGCTGAGATTTCCAAAGGGGAAAATTGACACCAAGGAAGCAGCCCAGACCAAAGGGGGGAGTGAAAACCCCAGAAAGTGCAGCAGCGGCAAGCAAGGGGGAGTTGGAAGACATACCAGAGGAATATCGGGATCTAGCTGAAATATTCAGCGAAGAGAGGTCTGACAAATTACCCCCTCACCGACCCACGGACTGTGCCATTGAAATACTCCTGGGAGCAAAGTTACCTAAACCAAAATTATACTCCATGACCCCACAGGAATTAGAGGAATTACAAAAATTTATAGAGAAAAATCTAGCAAGGAGTTTCATCCAGCCAGCAAAGCTAAAAACAGCAGCCCCTGTGCTATTCCACGAAAAGAAGGATGGGTCTCTTCACCTCTGTGTGGATTATAAGTCTCTCAACACAGTGAGTGAAAGTAACCTCTACCCCCTCCCTCTGATGAAGGTCATGCTGGCACATTTGTCTAAGGAGAAAATTTTTTCAAAGTTGGACTTGAAGGAAGCATATTATAGAGTCAGAATTAAAGAAGGGGACGAATGGAAAACTGCATTCAACTGTCCTTAGGTTGTTTCCAATTCAGGGTCCTGCCATTCGGGCTTCAGGGAGCACCCACAGTATTCATGCAACTGATAAATGAGGTGCTCCAGGAACAGCTCTATAAGGGGGTGCTTGTCTACTTGGATGATATCCTAATATTCACTGAGACTAAGGAGGAACATGTAAAATTGGTCAGAGCTGTTCAGAACAAGTTGCGGGCAGCCCACTTTTATGCCAAATTATCTAAGTGTGACTTCCAGAAAGACAGAATCGATTATCCTGGCTATCACATCTCATCAAATGGCATAGAGATGGACCCCGGAAAGGTCCAGGATGTGTTAGAATGGGCTCTGTCCCGCACCAAGAGGCAACTGCAAAGCTTCCTCAGGTTTGCAAACTTTTACCGCCAATTTATCCCTTCTTTTGAGCAAATTGCATTGCCCATCACAAATCTATTAAAGACTAAAGGGGAGGGGAAACCAAAACCCAGCCAACCTTTAAAATGGACTGTGGAATGCCAAGCTGATTTTGAAAAATTAAAAAGGTTATTCTCAGCGGAACCAGTCTTAAAACACTTGGATACTGAGAAACCTTTCATAATTCAAGCTGATGGTAGTGATGTAGCAGTGGGGGCAGTACTGCTTCAGGAAAACAATGAAGGGAAATTACAACCTTGTGCATATACCTCAAGGAAACTCACAGAGACAGATAAAGATGAGTGGTTTGGGAAAGAGAAGTTTATGCCGTCCGGTGGGCTCTCTTAACCTGGAGACATTTCTTGGAGGGGAATAAAATCCCCTTCCAAGTATGGACTGACCATAAGAATCTGGAAGCCCTAAAAATGCCCAAGAAACTGTCTCCCAAACAGGCGAGATGATCCTAGCATTTCCACTAGTTTAATTTCATCATAAAACATTTACCGGGGGAAAAAAGTTCCTGGCAGACGCATTGTCACAGTTGTCGCAATACAACAGCACCAAATCAGAGATAACAGACCCATTCATGCCATCAAAGCAGTTAGCGGCACCAGTTGAGCGCAAGCCAAAACTCCAAAGACTCTAACAAGCCAAGCTGGAGTGGAATTCAGGAAAGCGCTAGAAAAAGATGAATGGTTTCTAAGCCACAAAAATTTATGCATGATGAATGATGGACTGCCATGGGTGGGAGGGAAACTCTACATTCCAAAAAGCCAAAGACTGACCTTCATGCAGCTTTGCCATGACTCAAAATCCGCTGGACATTTTGGGTTCGTGAAAACCCTCCATTTAGTAAAATGGCAATTTTGCTTGCAATTGATAAAAAAAGGACTTTGAAAGCTACCCAATATGCGCAGCAGCCAAGAGGAGACAGGGGAAAACTCCAGGACTGTTATAAACAGTAGCTACCCCATCAGCACCCTGGAGGAAGATTTATATGGACTGTATTGTGGAATTACCAGAAAGTGGGGAAAATATGGTGATTTGGGTCATAATGGACTTATTCTCTAAACAAGTACATTTTATCCCATGCCAGAAAATCCCCACTGCCAAAACCTTAGCAAAGTTATTCGTACAGCACATTTATCAGCTACATGGAGCCCCACAACGGATTATATCCGGTAGAGGGGTACAATTCACATCAGAGTTTTGGAAAGCCTTCCTGGGACTGTTGGGGACAACACAGAGGTTGTCATCTAGTCATCATCCTCAAATGAATGGTGGGACGGAATGTTCGAACTCAGTACTGGAGCAGTACTTAAGGTGCTTTATAAACTACCAACATGACAATTGGACCAAACTGCTTCCGTTCACAGAAGTCGCTTATAACAACGCAGTACATGTAGCAACAGGACAGAGTGTTAATCCGATGACAAAACTACCCTCCACTGAACTGACCATCCCCTCCTTAAAAGAGTGGATCGCACAACATCTGGCCAGTTGTGAGAAAAGCTTTAGATGAGGCTAGGGAAGCATTTAAGTTCCAAGCAGATAAAAAACGAACTGAGCCCAAGCCATTCCAAGTGGAAGAGAAAGTATACTTGTCTACAAAGTACTTGAAATCCCTGCAATCCTCTAAGAAACTGGGATTGAAGTTTGTACGACTTTTCCCCATTAAATAAATAATAAATCAATCACTTAGACAGGTTCACCCAGTATTTCACTGCAGCCTCTTAAAGTGTGAAATGAACTTGCCCTTAAGGCCAGCTGCAGCCCCTCCTACTTCTCCTCCTCCAATCATGGTAGAAAAGGAGCAGCATTTTGAAATCAAAGACAATTTGGACTCTAGGAAACATTATGGATCCACACAATACCTAGTAGCTTGGAAGCATTTGCCTCCATCCCAGAACGAATGGGTCTTTAAACACCATATAAGAGCCCTTAGGCTGCTTAGAAAGTTCCATATTATGCATCCTGAGAAACCAGACTAATCCCTCTTTTTGTCTCACTTTTTGTCTTTTTACAAGTGGATCTCTCTTTCTTTTAAGGGGGGCAGCATGTCAGAACCCATTTCTTTGGTGGTGGGGGATTTTACTAGATGGGTATTTTTCTTTTCCCTCTATGGGTCCTGCCATACTCCTGGAGGGAGGGAGAGGCCTTTGGGAAATTGTTATGTATCCTGTCTTTTTGTTTGGCTGCTACAATGTATCCTCTCTGCTTCCTCTATCTGCTTGCTCTTTGAACTATTCTCCCCTTGATGTCAACCTGGTATGAGAAAGGAATGGGCCTCCGACATATCTGGCTTATCTCTCACTGTGGAAGGGAAGGTGCAAAGACCCAAGAACATTTTCCCAGCCTTGGGAAAGAAGTCTTATCAGCCTTGTTCCCATAGTGGACTTAAAACCTAGGGATTGGCCCCTTTGAACTGACCAGATGAACTATTGGGGTGGGATTTGCTTTTTGTTCCTTTAACCTATTGATTTGAGTGGGAAACCCTCAGATCCTACCTTCTATGTCTGCTGTCAACTTCTCCTAATAAAAGTTCCTTTTGGGATAATTCTGTTCCAAGAGTTCTGCTTTCTTGGGAAGAGGTTTTGAAGTGGATCCTTACATCTAGTGTCCCATTTACTATTGCATTAAAATCTCCTACTAGGCAAATATTTTTATATTCCGTTTCTACTATTCTTCTATGAAGATTTTGATAAAATTCTTCTTGTTTATTGTTTGGTGCATATATTACTACCAAAAGTATCTGTTTTTGATTTAAAAGTATTTCCACCATTACAATTTTTCCTTCTTCATCTGAATAAATCATTTTAGAATCTATTGTCTCTTTAACATATACAGGTTCTCCTCTTTTTTTGTTGCATGGATGCATGTTTTTTTAATATGCAAACAAATTATATCAATTATATCAATATTTAATTTCTGCATTTTTTGAAGACTCTTTTCCTTTTTGGTCGAGAACTAAATCCATTTATATTCACTGAAAAAAATCAATTTTCCTTCTCCATTTTGTTTACTTATATTTAGGTCTTGTCGATCTCATAGTCCTCTGCTCTCTTGCTGTTCACTCACCTTCTTGTTCTGAATTCTCTTTCTATTCTTCTATTTGTGTGGTTGTTTTCTCTGTTGTTTGTTCTGTCTATTTTTGGCCTTTTCTATTCTCTTGTTGTCAGGGCCCACTTCAAAACCTCATCCCAAGAAAGCAGGACTCTTGGAACAGTTTCATTCCAAAAGGAACTTTTATTAGGAGAAGCTGATAGCAGGCATAGTAGGCAGGATCTGAGGGTTTCCCGCTCAGATCAATAGGTTAAAAGAGTCCCAAGCAAACCCCACCCCAACAGTTCATCCAGTCAGTTTGAATGGGCCAATCCCTAGGTGTTAAGTCCACTGTGAGAAGGGGCGTTGTCTTACCTGAACGCCTTTTCTCAGCACGGAGATGGATAATCCACCAATGGGTTTAGACTGTATTCCTGCCCAATCAGATCAAGTCAGCCAAAGTTGCCACGCCCGTCCTGGATCATAGATCCCAGTCTTGATGCGAGTGTAGCCATTGACTGACCGCAAGACGTTTTGGCTCATAAACTAAAACTAAACCTAGGCCTAATGACCTGCAGGGTGGGATTATCCATCTCCATGCTGAGAAAAGGCGTTCAGGTAAGACACCAATGGGACATACCAAAGCCTACTGTCCCTGAGGGTGGGAAGTAAACCGGTCCGGTGTGGCACTTTGATGTACAACCTGTTGGAGGACCCTCCTACCAAAGGAAGCCTCCGCCGAGGCAAACTTATCGATCTTGTAGTGCCAAATAAATGGAGATGGTGAAGACCATGTGGCCGCTCTGCAGACGTCCTCAATGGACGCCTGAGTGGCCCAGGCCGCAGAAGTAGATACGCTCCGTGTAGAGTGTGCTGTAACGCGTCGTGGAACTGGCAAGGACTTAGCTTGATATGCCCCGGCAATGCACGCCCTAATCCACCTGCCAATTGTGGATGAGGAGACTTTCCGACCCCTGGAGGAAGGGTGAAAGGATACAAAGAGGGCCTGTGATTTGCGGAATTCCGCTGTCCGTGAAATATAGCACCGGAGCACCCTGCGGACATCCAGGCTATGCCATTGCCATTTCAGAGCATGCGACGGATTAGGGCAAAGATCCTGGGACCTGTGGAATAGGGAATTGATCTTTGGAAGGAAAGTGGGGTCAAGGCGAAGGATCACTCGATCCGTGTGGAAAACGCATAGGTCATTGCGGGTTGAAAGCGCTGCCAATTTGGAAATACGTCGTGCCGACGTGATTGCCACCAAGAAGGCCACCTTGTGGGACAGGTAGCGAACATCGCATGACCTAAGGGGTTCGAAGGGCGACCTGGTCAGAGCCCGAAGCATCCATGGTAACTCCCATGAAGGGTATCTGTGTACTGCAGGGGGTCTGGTATTCTCTGCCCCCTTAAGGAAAGAGCGAAGCAAGGGGTGATGACCCAATGATCCCACGGAGTCACAGGTGAGGACAGTGGAAAGAGCAGCTATCTGCCTGCGCAATGTGTTTGGGGCTAAGCCCCTCTCCAGACCCTCTAACAGGTATTCCAGAATATGGGGAATGGTGAGCTCCGAGAGTGACAAGTGACGACCGGAGTACCAGGAGCGAAAGTTCTTCCACGTGGCCTTGTAAATACGGTTTGTGGAAGGGCGACGGGATGCCTGGATTATCTCAATGACCTCTGGTGAACAAAACTGTTGTGACAAGAATGAGCGCTCAAGTGCCAGACGGCTAACTGGAGCCATTGGGGATCCGGATGGAGAATGGTCCCCTGGCTGAGTGAGACCCGGTCCGGAGGAATCCGCCATGGATCTGCAATGGCGAGGCTCATCAGATCGGCGAACCAAGGCCTCCTTGGCCAATAAGGAGCCACTAGGTGTATCTCCGCTCGCTATCGAAGTTTGCGTATTACTGCCAGGAGAAGAGGGAGAGACGGGAAGGCATAGAGCAGACCCCGAGGCCATGGGCTCCGAAGCGCATCTGCCTGTTCCGCCCCTGGAGATGGAAATTGGGAGAAGAACCGAGGTAGCTGGGCATTGTTCGGGGACGCAAAGAGGTCCAACAGCGGTAGGCCAAAACGGTGACAGATTTCTTTGAAGATCCTCGGATGGAGGCGCCATATTGAGTGATCTACTGTCGCCCTGCTCAGAATGTCGGCCTGAGTGTTCGCCTTCCCTGAAATATGATCGGCTTTGATGGAAGCCAGATTGAGTTCTGCCCAGGATCCCAGTAAGAGCGACTCGGTCAGCAGACCCCGGGATCAGGTGCCCTCCTGTCAGTTCACATGAGCCTTGGCAGTCACATTGTCCGTGAGGACCAGTACGTGGCGCCGTCTTACCAGACTGTGAAAGTGGCGGAGGGCTAGATGTATGGCTCGTAGTTCCAGCCAATTTATGTCGTGCTGAAGGTCTGAGTGGGACCAACGGCCCTGTGCCCACAGTGATCGAAGGTACGCACCCCAGCCGAACAGGCTGGCATCGGTCGTTAGCAGTATCCGATCTGGCTCCTTGAAAAACGACCCTCTGAGCATGGCAGGTGATAGCCACCACCTGAGGGAGCATGATACCTGAGGTGGGAGTCTCACCCTTTGATGAGAGGCACTGAGGTTCTGCCTCTGGAAAGGGAGTAGGAACCACTGCAGTTCCCTGGAGTGGAGCCTGGACCATGGGACGATTGATATGGCCAAGATCATCTGCCCTAACAATTTGGAGAGGCTGATTAGAGATACTGTTCGGCCCCTGCGTACTTGGAGGACTGACTCTCTTATGTTGTCCCGGCGTTCTTGAGACAAATACACCCGGCACTCCACCATGTCTATGATGGCCCCGAGGTGTAACAATCTTGTTGTGGGAATCATGTGGCTCTTGGGGAAGTTTACCAAGAACCCGTGATCCTGGAGCAGCTTGACCACCAGTTCGAGATCTGTCCTGGCAGACTGGATGGACGATGACTGGATCAGAATGTCGTCCAGGTAACATTGGACTCTGACTGGTACCATCCTTAAGTGAGCTGCCAGGACTGCCAGGATCTTGGTAAACACCCTGGGAGCCGATGAGAGGCCAAAAGGTAGTGCCCTGTACTGAAAATGACGACCCTTGTGAGCAAATCTTAGGAACCAGCGGTGGGTGAGAGAGATGGGGATATGAAGGTATGCTTCCATGAGGTCGATGGACGTCAGGAAGTCCCCTTTTCTCACGCTTCCCAAGATGGAACGGAGCGTTTGCATCTTGAATTTGCGGTATACAAGATGATAATTCAAGCCTTTGAGATCTAAAATGGCTCTCCATCCCCCTGACGTCTTGGGGACGACAAAGAGGATGGAATAAAATCCCTGACCTCTCTGGTCCGCCGGCACCGGTTCTATGGCCCGTATGTCTAGAAGATGTTGGACGGCTTCGTCCATCAGCCTTTTCTTTGCTTGATTTCGGGGGTATGGACAAGAGAGAAATCGATTTGGGGGGTTGGAGATGAACTCCAGGTAAAGGCCATGATGTACGGTGTTGAGCACCCATGTGTCCATGGTGGTAGCCTCCCACTGGTGGGCAAAAAGAGATAGTCTGCCCCCTATGGGAGGGACCATCAGGGAGTCATCTGGAGCGGCGGAATGGACGGCCATTCCCCCGAAAGGGCCGTTTCCCCTGGGATTGTTGTCTTGGTCTGTCTGTCTGTCTGTCAGACTGTCTCTCTTGCCTGTCCTGTCTAGCCGGGAAGGGGAGGAAGGGCTGGGAGTAGTTGTACCTAGCCCCAGCACGAAAGGACTGTCTACGAGGGTAGTAATTTGAACGTTTATCTGATTTTTTAAGTAGGTGATTAAAGTCCTTATTCTCAGTGAGATAAGGATTCAAAGCATCCCCAAACAGTTTACCTCCCTGGTATGGATCAGTTGACAGACGCCACTTAGACTTGGCGTCGGCGTGCCAGTGCTTCAACCAAAGCATACGGCGACCAGTGACACTGGATGCCATAGCTCTGGAAGCGAACCTGGTGGCTTGGAGAGTAGCATCTGATGCATAATCGATGGCTGCCACCATCTTGCTAAGATCCTGGTGGGAGTGGACATCATCCGCTGGGGTATGGGCCTGGAGCTGCTTGAGCCAACGATGGGCAGATCTATTAAAGAAAGATGCGGAGGTGGCCACCCTAATTGCCCATGCTGTCGCTTGGTGCGTCCTACGATAGGCGAGTTCACACTTACGGTCCTCCACTTTGAGGGCTTCGGAGACATCTCCGGGGATTGCGGTGGCAGATACTAAGGGGCCTAAATGTTTGTCCACCGCGGGTACTTCCAGGGCCTCCTCCAGATCCTTGGCTACATTGTAAAGTTTTTTATCAGTAGTACCTGGGAGAGGAAGGGAAGCTGGGGATGTCCACTGTTTTTGGACCATATTCAGGAACATGGGGGGACAAGGGATGCGGTGTTGAGCTGCCACCAGTTCGGTGAAGTTAGGATCTGCCTCCGAGTCAGGGGAGACAGTGGAGGTTGCTGAGGAAGGATCAGGCCCAAGATGGGCTGTGGATGTGGCCTTGCAGAGTAAGGGGACAAAGAAAGAAGGGTTGAAGAGGCCGCTAAACGTAGGAGCTTCGGGTGGAGGCTCCTCCTCCTCAGACATTTGGATCCCCTGTTTGGTGTCCTGTTCACGAAGAGATGAGACCTTGGAACAGGTTGATCCAGAAGGGGAAGACGGGGGATAATAGGTTTCGGGAACCGGTTGGTCGCTAGGCAGGCTAGCACCAGTAACTGGTCTAGAGGCTTGCGCTCTGGCCTCAAGAGCACGGTCTACCGCTTGCGCAATTAGTAAAGCTAGGCGGTCCTCCGAAGGGAGGGAGACAGGCTCACTGGGCCGGAGCCTGGCCGCCATGGGTGTGAAGGTAGCCTCGGGGGCTCCGTGATGAGACCGTGTAGTAGTGGATTGGGGAATGTAAAGCATTCTGCTTGCCCCACCATGTGCATGGGAATGTAGGGGTTCCTCGGTCGGCCATAACCCCAAGGGAGAGGTTGGGGACCCCAGGGTTAGGTCGAAGGGCAAGTCATCGGCTTGAGAGGTCTCTAACCTGGCTATTTTCTGCACCCTTGAAAATTCCTTTTCTAGGGCCTGGTGTCTCCGACTGGCCTGCTTTTCGGCCCTCTTGGAAATCTTAGTAGTAGGTCTGACCTTGGTTTTGGTCCTGGTCTTGTCAGTATTCTCCAGATTAGATGACGAAGGATTCATTGGGGCCGATGTGGATGGAAAAACGCCCTTTGAGGAAAGTATGGAATCCTCTATTCCCTGGCAGCACAGGAGCATGATAGGGGGCCCCTGGAACCTAGGAAGTTTGTACACTGGATAAGAACAGGTGCACTATTGGGGATGCCTGGAACCCAGGTAAGCTGTTGCGTGGATAAGGACAGGCGCACTATTGGGGACGCTTGGAATCCCGCTATAGCTGATGCATGGATAATGACAGGCACACTACAGGGGGTATCTGGAATCCGGCTAGGACCGTTCTGGATAAGGACAGGCGCACTACAGGGGGCGCCTGGAATCCAGATAAAAGCCAATTGTACAGATAATTAACAGATGCACGATAAGGTATGCTTAGAATCCAGTTGGTAGATTGTTGATCCCAGTCTCGCTGGGTTAGTACTGAGCAAGGTGAGGCCAGAGACACCAGGCCTGAAAAAAGGGAGACAATGGGGCCTGGCTAATTGGAAGGGCTATGAATTCAACTGTGGTTGAAGACTCGGAGATGACAGGGACAGAGATGTACTTTAATGGGTCTTGGGAGCTCTTTGTAGTACTTGGTGGTAGGCCTCAATTTAAAACTCAAGGCAGAGGCGACCTGCCTGTCTCCCAAAATGGCGGCCGTCATCAAAATGGTGGTCTGTCTGACAACGTTGGAGTCTGAAACTGTTCACTCTGTGGCCAGTCTATTGAGGGCACCCCCGCACCCCCACTCCTTTGCCAATCAGAAAGGAGGGTCACTAGAGGGGATAGAAATGAGCCCCTTCCCGCAGTATTTGTCCGGAATAAAGCTAAAGGGAGCGAATTGCTGCATCACGCAGCCCAAAATGGCGGCCGCTTGAAGAAAAGCTGCCAACCGTCACAGCCGGAAAGTTTAAGAGCAAAGCGGTGGCGCTTCCCTTCTCCGAGAGAGCCTCCGCGTCCAGAGCTTATAATTTGATCCCGCGGGGCTATCTGACCCTCCGATCAGCCACCTAACAGCTGATTGGCGCTGGGACCGACACACGCGCACGCGCACCTCTGATCGTGAAAGGAGCGATTGTGAGGCCCTGAAGGAGACGGAGGACAAGGGAAGCGAACGGGCTAACCAGGCACCGGAGCTGCAGTCGCAGCTCCGAAAAAACTGACAAGATGTTTTCAAGGAGAAATCCTGCTGAGCTTCTTCCCTAAGCGCGCGTTCAGCCTCCAGAGCTGCAGCTGCAAGCTCCGGCAGAACTGAGGGCGATTTAAAGGTAGTTGGAGACCAACAGCTGTTGGTCTCCTGTCAGGATTTTAGGGGGAATCAGCCAGTGGAGCTGCAGCCGCAAGCTCCAGTAAAACTGAGGTCAATTCAAAGACAGCTGGAGGCTAATGGCCGTTAGCCTCCTGTCAGAAGTCAGTGAATTAGGGGATTTTTGGAGAAGTGTGACTATAGGGTTGAGGAAGGGAAAGGTAAGGAAGGAGCCCCTTCCTTGGCAGAGAAAATCCCCAGTTTTGAACCCCCCTTGAGAGAGAAAGAAAGGGAGAAAAGAATGGTAGAATTTATGCTGGGAAGCCAAATTCTGTGCTAAGCACTGATCAAGAAATTTGGAAAATGGAAAATGGAAATGGAAAATCTACCAATGGCTAACTATACCTGCCTAAGAGCCAAACTTACACGTCTGTCCTGGGCAAGATCAAGTCAAGACTGGGATCTATGGTCCAGGACGGGCGTGGCAACTTTGGCTGACTTGATCTGATTGGGCAGGAATACAGTCTAAACCCATTGGTGGATTATCCATCTCCAGTGCTGGAGAATGGAGCTGATAACGGGGTTCGTTCCCATGCTTGTGAAGATGTTGGGTCTTCGCACCTTCCCTTCTGCAGTGAGAGATAAGCCAGATGGCCAGAGGCACATTCCTTTCTCACCCCAGGTTGACATCAAGGGAGAGACAGTTCAAAGAGTAAGTATGTAGAACAGCGGAAAGGATATATTGTAGCAAAGTAGAAAACATACCACAGAGCTTTCCTCCCTCCCCCTCAGGAGAATGGCAGAACCCTCAGAAAGAAATGAAATAAATCCCCCCGGGAAAGAATTGGTTCTGACATCCTGCCCCCCTTAGAAAAAATGAGATCCACCTGTAGAAAATAAAACAGAAAAAAGGGAGACAAGGATTAGCCTGGTTTATCTGGGTATGCAGTGTGAAACTTACAAGTAGTCAGGCTCTAACATGACATTTCTGAACCCACTCATTTTGGGAAAGTGGTAAGTGTTTCCACACTACTAGATATTGGGTGAAGCTATTTCTTTTATTTCAAAACACTGTTCACCTTCTACCATGATTGGAGGAGGGGAAGGAGCTGCAGCTGGCCTTAAGGGCGATTGCAGTTCATGTTTTAAAAGGCTGCAGTGGAAAATTGGGTGAACTTGTCTGAGTGTCTTTGGGAGCTCTAATTCTATTGTGACAGGACTGATTGTTCTTTTAATGGGAAATGGTCCCACAAATTTTGGTCCTAGCTTTTTTTAGGGCTGCAAGGAATTTAGTTATTATTTGCTTGGAATTTATATGCTTCCCTGGCTTCATCTAATGCTTTTCTCACTACTGGCCAGGTATTTTGTAATTGTGCAATCCATTCCTTCAGAGAAGGGATGGTCGAGTCACTTGATGGAAGTTCAGGCATCAGGTTAAAACTTTGTCCCATTGCCACCTGGAAAGGAGTGTAGCACATGCTGGAATGTACTGCGTTGTTATAATTGACTTATGTGAAAGGGAGTAGGTCAGTCCAATTGTCCTGCTGGTAGTTAATGAAACATCTTATGTACTGCTCCAGTACTGAGTTCGACCATTCAGTCCCACCATTTGTCTGCGGATGATGACTAGATGACAACCTCTGTGTGGTCCCCCACAGTCCCAGGAAGGCTTTCCAAAACTCTGATGTGAACTGTACCCCTCTATCCAATATGATTTGTTGTGGGGCTCCATGATGTTGATAAATAAGCTGGACGAACAGCTTTGCAAGTGTCTTTGTGTTGGGGATTTTTTGGCATGGGATAAAATGTACTTGTTTAGAGAACATCATGACCCAAATGACTGTGTTCCCCCACTTTCCGATAACTCCACAATAAATTCCATAGAAATTTCTCTCCAAGGCGCAGATGGGGTTGCTACTGGCTGCAACAAGCCTGGGGTCTTTCCTTGCCTTCTCTTAGTTGCAGCACAAATTGGACAACTGGCCATGTAACTTTCAATGTCCTTTTTTATTGATGGCCACCAAAACTGCCGTTTCACCAGGTATAACATTTTTACGAATCCGAAATGACCAGCTGATTTTTGAATCATGGCATAGCTGCATGAATGTCAGTCTCTGGCTTTTTGGGATGTACAACTTTCCTCCCACCCAAGGTAAACCAACAGTCATGGTGCACAGGTTCTTGTGGCTTAGGAACCATTTGTCGGTTTCTAGTGCTTTTTTGAATTCAATCCCTGCTTGGCTTGCTAGGGGCTTTTGGAACTTGGCTTGTGCTCGGGTGGTGACTTGTGCTGCTAATTGCTTTGATGGCATAAGTGGGTCTGTTATCTCTGTTCTGTTGCTATTGTATTGGGGCAATCTGGACAATGCATCCGCTAAGAAATTCTTTCCTCCCAGTAAGTACTTTAGAGTGAAGTTAAACCGGTGGAAATGCTACGACTATCTTGCTTGTTTAGGGCTTAGTTTCCTGGGCATCTTTAGTGCTTCCAGGCTCTTGTGGTTGGTCCACACCTGGAAAGGAATTTTGTTCCCCTCCAGGAAATGTTGCCAGGTTAGAAGGGCCCATCAGATGGCATAAGCCTCCTTCTCCCAGACTGCCCACCTTTGCTCTGTCTCTGTGAGTTTCCTTGATGTGTTTGTACAAGGCTGCAATTTCCCTTCATCATTCTCCTGTAATAGTACTGCCCCCACAGCTACATCACTAGCCTGAATCACGAAAGGTTTTTCAGTGTCAGGGTGCCTTAGCACTGGCTCTGCGGAAAATAGTCTTTTTAATCTTTCAAATGAGGTTTGACATTCTACTGTCCATTTCATGGCTGACTTGGCTTTGGCTTCTCCTCCCCTTTGGTCTTTAGCAAGTTAGTAATTGGCAATGCGATCTGCGCAAAGGAGGGGATGAATTGCTGGTACAAATTAGCAAATCCAAGGAAACTTTGCAATTGCCTCCTAGTGCGGGGCAGAGCCCATTCTAGTACAGCTCAGACTTTCTCAGGGTCCATCTCTATGCCATTTGGCAAGATGCGATACCCCAGGTAGTCAATTTTTTCCTTATGGAAATCCACACTTAGACAGTTTGGCATACAGGTGAGCTGCCTGGAGTTTTTTCAGTACAGCTCTGACTAACTTCACATGCTCCTCTTTTGTTTCAATGAATATCAGGATATCATCCAGGTAAACAAGCACTCCTTTATATAGGTGCTCTCGGAGCACATCATTTATTAATTTCATGAACACTGCAGGTGCCCCTTTAAGGCCGAAGGATAGAACTCTGAACTAGTAACATCCTAAGGGGCAATTGAAAGCTGTTTTCCATTCGTCTCCCTCTTTTATTCTAATCCTGTACACGCCTCCCTTAAGTCCAGTTTCGAAAAGATTTTTCCTTTCGACAGGTGTGCTAGCATGTCTTTCATGAGAGGGAGGGGGTATAGGTTACTCTCGCTCACTGTGTTCAGAGATCTATAGTCCACGCAGAGGTGAAGAGTCCTGTCTTTCTTTTCTCGAAATAGCACGGGGGCTGTGGTTTTGGACTTTGCTGGTTGGATAAACCCCCTTTCCAGATTTTTGTCTATGAACTTCTGCATCTCCTCTAGCTCCCATGGGCTTATGGAATATAGTTTTAGCTTAGGTAATTTCGCCCCTGGGAGTATCTCAATGGAGCAGTCCATGGGTTGGTGGGGGACAGTTTGTCAGATTTCTCCTAGCTGAACACTTTGGCTAGGTCCCGGTATTCCTCTGGTATGTCCTGTTAACTCCTCCCCACTGCCACTGCACTTTCAGAGGGGCTTCCCCCATTTTGGGGTTGAGTCGGGGTTCTTAATAACTCTCCATCTGGGAATCTCAGTTCTCCCGTCCTCCACCACTTGGTCAGCCATGCCATGCCATGTCCAGGATAAGGGGGCATTCCATGCCAGGGGTCACTACAAACGTTATAGTCTCTATATGATCCCCTATGGTGAGTTGGACAGGTAATGTGGCAAGAGTAGCAATGGACCCATCTAATTGACCGAAAGAAATTGGTTTCTTCAGCCTCCTCACTGGAATTCCTAAATTCCCCACTAAAGTTGGGCTTATGAGGCAACGGATGCAGCTGGAGTCTATTAGTGCTCTGAATGCAACCATCTCAGGCATTCTGGGGCTAAATAGTTCTATGGTCCTGGTGAGGGGCACGATGGGTCCACTTACCAGGGGTTCATCCTCCAAGTTGTCGTCTGATGAGTTGGGTGGCTCTCCTGGTGGTATTGGAGTTCCTTTTGCCTACCTTGATGGAGTTGGGAACTCGACGACCTCCACACTTTTCATGGCAGTCTCCTTTGGTTTCATTGGGGTCTTTCCAGGCTTCCTGGCCAGGGCTTGGTCAGGTTTACGGATGGGGGTCTTTGAGCAGCACTCAGCGACATGATGCCCCTCCTTCCCAGTTTTGAAACAGCCTGTTGATCTCATGGTGGTTGGGCCTTGCTTTATTGGTTCTCGAGGTGGCTCCATCGGCAACTTCCCCCAAGATCTCCCTCCATGTCGTTGTCTTCTGGCATGATCAATCTCTGCTTCCTTGGCCAGGATGTACCAGTCTTGGAGCTGGTCCGGATCCTCTTGCAGGATGCAGGCATAATACAGGTTATCGTTCAGGCCGTCCTTGAAGTGTCCTACCAGGATATCTTCTGGCCAGTTCAGTTTGATGGCCAGGGCTCGGAATTCTTGGATGTTTTCCGCTACTGGTCGTCGCCCTTGCCTGACAGTTTTGATGCGCTCCCGCGCTTTTTGATTGGCCAGAGGGTCTTCAATTGGCATCTGAAGGCTGCCATGAATTGATTGAAATTTTGCAGTTCTGGGGCATTGGCGTCATGGAGATCCACCACCCAGTCTGCTGCAGTGCCATCTAGGGCTGCTTGCACAATCCGTATTCAGCCACAATCACTTGTTATGTCATGGCCATATTCTTCCATGTAGTTCAACATTTGAGTCAGGAAAAAACCCAGTCAGCGTGACTCCCTGCAATACTTCACCTCTAGTGGTGGGAAGTTTCGGATGGACTGTTTCCCCTTCCTTCTCCTTTGTCGGTGGCCATTGCCGTCGGCTGGCGCGGCTTGCCTGGGAGTGGCTGCGGCTGTAGCAATGGCTGCTGCTTCCGTGTTGCTGGTGGAAGGTCCTGGGACTGCTGGTTCACCTCCCCCTTCATCTGTTCCTTCGGTTGAACCCTGGCATGCGTAGGCTTTCTCATCCTTCATGGAATCAAAGGCAACTCTCAGCATGTCGATGGCTTGCTCCAGGAACCAGTTGGAACAGTGGGAGAGCTCCTCTCCCATGGCAGATTCTTCCCTTCCTGTTTCGATATCAGACATTGTTTGCTTAGCCCCCCGGCAAGGGTCTTCCTTCTGGGTTGACTATTACTGCAGATCCTGCCTAATGTCAGGGCCCACTTCAAAACCTCATCCCAAGAAAGCAGGACTCTTGGAACAGTTTCATTCCAAAAATAACTTTTATTAGGAGAAGCTGATAACAGGCATAGGAGGCAGGATCTAAGGGTTTCCCGCTCAGATCAATAGGTTAAAAGAGTCCCAAGCAAACCCCACCCCAACAGTTCATCTGGCTAGTTTGAATGGGCCAATCTCCAGGTGTTAAGTCCGCTGTGGGAACAGAGCTGATAACAGTGTCCGTTCCTATGCTTGTGAAGATGTTGTTGGGTCTTCGCATCTTCCCTTCTGCAGTGAGAAATAAGCCAGATGGCCAGAGGCACATTCCTTTCTCACCCCAGGTTGACATCAAGGGAGAGACAGTTCAAAGAGTGAGTATGTAGAACAGCGGAAAAGATACATTGTAGCAAAGCAGAAAACATACCACAGAGCCTTCCCCCTCCCCCTCAGGATAATGGCAGAACCCTCAGAAAGAAATGAAATAAATCCCCCCCAGGGAAATTTATTTTCAATTGTTGATATTGTGTTCTTTCTTCCAAGAATGGTCTATTTCTTTCATCAAAGTCTTCTGCCTTCCAAACTGAATGCAATTGATATCTTGTATTGTTCCAATTAATTAAGATCCCTTCTGGCATTAACCATCTAAAGTTTACACCTTTTGCGATTAGCTTTGTAGTCAGAAAGTGATATTGTTTTCGTGTGCCCCTTATTCTAATAGAAATCTGCTTCAACACCACAATTTCTCTGTTTTTATATTGTAATGGGTCATCTCTAACTCTTCTCAGTATCTCATCCCTTGTTTTCTTTACAAATCTTACATGGACTTCTCTAGGCAATTTATGTTTCCTCACGTAACTTGAATTCATTCTAAATATTTCATCAATCTCCAGTTGTATCTCAGCTCTGTCTGTTTTCAGGCCCTCCGCCAATAGATTGATAATCACTTCTGCTATATCTTCCTCCTTGTCTTCAGGTATATTCTGGAATCTTAAATAATGTAAGCTTTCTCCATTTCCAATGCTGCAACCACTCCTTCTAAACTTTGATTTGCTTGTTCTAGTTTTTCATTTTCTTCCATTATTGTCTCCATTTTTTATCAGTTTCCTCTGATTTATCTTCCATCTTCTTTGTTCATTTTTAACAATCATTTGTTGATGGGCTTCAAATTGTGTCTTTATGTCAAGCATTTGCTCATTTAGTTTATCTAGGTTGTTTTTTGTCTCTTCATAATTTTTCTGTATTGTTTCTTGAATTAATTGTAATGTGATTTGATTTCTTTTTGAAAATTATTTGTCTTTTCTCATTATAACATTGTTTCAATGGATCCCTGACTTGCTGGACTAGATGTTCCAGAAGAAGATGCAGAGGAGGTTTTTTTTTTCATAATTTTAGTAAGATTTAGTGCACTTATTTTTCAATTGAGCAAGTTTTGTAAATCCACAGGGAGAAAAGAAAAAAAAGAAAAAAGCCAACTGCTTTAGGCTATAATCCAACCATAAAAAAGGCCAACTGATTTAGGCTAATCCAAGTATTCCAATCAGTTCAAAAATATAAAAAGCCCTCTGTCTCCAAATAGTTTCTAAAATAGTTCTATCCAGGGTCAGAAGATATAGTTGTAATAAGACTTTTGTAGTATAAAGTCACAACAGGTGTTAATCCAAGGTCAGCAATTTCTCTGATCTTTTTTGTATTATTGTAGTATCTTCTTCTCACCACTAGATGTCCTTATTTAACTGTAATGTCTATATCCAGGTTTAAAATTATTTTTAAACTGCTTTCTCACAGAAAATAAACAGAAATTTTTTCCCACATCATAAAGGTTAACAAAGTTTCTTTAAATCAGTCCCAATTTCATTTTCTGTCGGTTCTTTTATATTCCTTAACTTTGTTCCCCCATCTAAGATTTTTCACCACTTTTAACTTCCTTCTTCCCAGGTCTTCTTGGGGTCTTTGCTTTTGGAAATTGTCCAATCTAGGGATTTATATTTCTAAATCCATAGGGAAAGGAAATAGAAAATAGTTTCACCCAGATCTCAGCACGTTGTTGACAATCAGTTATTTAGCGGCATGGCACAGCTTGCTGCATTCTTCGCTTTCTTTCCTGGCTGTCTATGACTTCGACTGTCTGCGCATTTACCAGCAGCCTTTCTCCCATTTGTTTGAAGAGTTTCCTTGGTTTGATTGGAGTGACCGCCATTGGCTCCAAGCTCCCAAGGCTTCCCTTCCTCCTCGTTGCCTCTTCGGGGCAACCTTCCGATCCCCTGGGGTCTCCAGATGGAGCAAAATCGTACTAGTAAACCAGAACTCCGGTTTCTTTCATCCGTGCCGTCATGACACCAACCGGAAGTCTGCTTACCAACAACTTTCAAATTGCCAACCTGAATGGAAGCTGATGCTGACTAACAGCATCTAGTTGAAATCCTGAGCAGAAAGAAAACTGCCCAAAGAGCAGAGAAATGAAAGATCAACTCCTAATTGATAAGATCATTCTAGAAAACTGCAAAAGAAGGAAGACCAACTTGAATGTAGCATAGATTGATTATAAGAAGGCATTTGACTCCCTGCCAAATGATGGATAATCAGGTGTCTAGAAATAACAGGAGTCAGTGGAAACATCAGAAACTTTGTGTAAAAATCAATGGCACCATGGAAGACATGGTGATCAATGGTTGAGGAGAGATTAATATCAAGAGAGGAATCTTCCAAGAAGTCTCACTTTCACTGCTAATGTTTGTCATTGCACTGATTCCTCTGTCAACCATACTGAATAAGTCAAGCCATAGCTATCAAACATCTGCAAAGTGGTAAACCCGAAGAGGCACCAGCCCTACCATAGGGACCTAGCAAACAATGTCCAATCAAGGCAGTGAGCTCAGAGAGGCTGAATGCTGGGAAGAGACCTATAAAACTCACCCCGATACAATGTCTTGTGAATGGACAAAGGATATTACTGCCCTGGAAGACCCTGAGAAACTGAGATGGTCTGTTGGTGTGGGGAAGGAGGATTGGGAAGGAAAAGCCAAAAGAATCATCCTCACCTGTGGCAGCGAATATAGTGGCTGGAAACACAAAATGGAAGAAGCGCTCTATGAGGATGACGAATTGGATGAAGAACCAGATCATGCCGACCATCGCATGGAACAGTACCCGAGATGCTTCATTAACTATCAACAAGATAACTGGACTGACCTCCTGCCTTTTTCAGAGGATACTTACAACAATGCTGTACACACTAGCACTGCCTTTCTCCTTTCAGAGTGGCCACTGGGCAAGACAAATCTCATGTCCAAGTTGCCAGCCAATGAGCCCACTATTCCCTTGTTGAAAGAATGAATTGACCAGCTGAAAAATACCTGGCCAGTCATTCGCAAAGCTCTAAACAAAGCCAGAGCAGCCTACAAGGCACAAGCAGACAAAAAAAATGAGTGGAACCTAAACCGTTCCATGTTGGAGACTGAGTCTATCTATCTATTCAATATCTCCAGTCCCTACAACCCTCTAAAAAGTTAGGCCAAAAATTTGTGGGACCTTTCCCCATCACATGTATTATAAACCCCATCATGGTAGAACTAGAGCTACCAAAAACTTTAAGAAAGTTTCACCTTGTGTTTCAATGCAGCTTTTTAACACCTGAAGTAACCTCGCCTTTATGGCCAGCAGAGGTTCCAATGCTGCAACCTATCATGTTGAAGGCGAACATTTTGAAATTAAAGAGATCCTTGATTCTCGTAAACACCATGGAATAACACAATACCTTGTTGCATGGAAAGACCTCCCCGCATCTCAAAATGAGTGGGTTCACAAGAAACATGTTAGAGTCCCTAGACTGCTCAAACGTTTTCAAGCTCTTTACTCAGATAAACTTAATTTATTGTGTTATTTTGTTCTCCCCTCTTTATTATCTTGCTCTGCTCCAGGTGAATCTCCCCTTCTTCTAGGGGGGCAGTATGTCAGGGCCCTATGATGCTCTATCGGGACGCTGCCATTCTAATGGGAGGGGGAAACGTGGAGCTCTCCTGTGATGTGTTTAGCTTTGCTTTTGTTTACTCTGTGCCTCTATGCTTTGATATACCTTTCTGGGAAATGTCAGGGGGGAGGGAAGTGCCCAAGGCCATCTGCTTTGCTTCATCAAGAAAAGAGACGCCTGGGAATATCATCTTATCACAGTTTCCATCCAGAGTTCTCACAACATCCTAGCAACATCTTAACACCTTTGGATTGGCTCCTATGGATTGGGCAGTTGGGAGGGGTTTTGAACAATGGGCTTTAACCTAACAATTTCACACGGAAACTTCAGATTCTGCCTCCCTTCTCTTGTTTTCACTATCTCTCAATAAAAGTTCCTTTTGAAATGCTGCCAGTTTCTAGAGTTCTGCTTTCTTGAGAGAATCAGATGAGGCAGGACCTTACAGGGGGCATCATTAGGCAACTATAGGCCAACTATTTGTTTACCAACAACTTTCAAATTGCCAACTCGAATGGAAGCTGATGCTGTCCAATAGCATCTAGTTGAATACCTGAGCAGAAAGAAAAGTGTCCAAACAGCAGAGAAACTAAAGATCAACTTGACAAAATCATTCTGGAAAACTGCAATAGACGGAAGACCAACTTGAATGTAGCATGGATTGATTATAAAAAGGCATTTGACTCCCTGCCAAATGATAGATAATCAGGTGTCTAGAAATAACGAGTCAGTAGAAACATCAGAAGCTTTGTGCATAAGTTGATGGCACAATGCAAGATATTATTACTGGTCAATTGTGAAGCTAGTATATCAGGAAGGCCTATCGAGTACTGGAGAGAACAAATTAGCCTATAAGAAAAAATAAATGATAAACAGAAAGGTGGCATGGAAAGACAAAGGATTACATGGATAGTAAATTTTAAAAAAATAGCAAGCAAAGCAGCTAACAGCAGGACCTGGTAATGGCTAAGAGCAGGAAAATTGAAGAAAAAGTTTGAAGGGCTAATTATGATTACACAAGACAATCCATAAGAACAAGCATATACAAAGCCAGATATTGAGAAGACAGCAGCAGACAGCAAGTGCTACTTTTGCAAAAAAGCTGAAGAAATAGCTGCTGCAGGAAGATAATATTGACCACCTAGAAACAATGGCATGGCAAAGTAGCAACAATGATGCATTGGAAAAATGCAGGAAATACCATTTGCCTGCAAGCAAGAATTGGTGAGGCCACAAAATATAGATAGCAATACAAAGTGAAGACCCTAAAGTCCTTTGGAAGTTCAGAATTAAAGCCAATAAGCACATGCCACATAACATGCCAGATTTAATGATTATCAATAACAGGGGTGTCAAACTCAATTTTATTGAGGGCCGCATCAGCATTGTGGTTGCCCTTGGGGGGCCGGGTGGGTATGACCAAGGTGGGTGTGGCCTATGGGGTGGGCATGGCCAGCTCTACAACATTTGCATCAATGGTCCCTGTGGGGGCCTGGGCAGGAGTGGGACAGATCTGAGGGTCTCTGACAGAAGGGGCTGGGACCAGGGCAAGTGCCGAGGCATGGTCCATTGGAGGAGCCTCACTGTTCCTCTCAGGCCATGTGGGAGGGGCTGGATGGTGGTGCGGGCTGCCAGGAGCCCTGGGCCAGCAGACATCAAATGCCCAGCCTGGCCCTTGAGCACCCACAGCACCAAGCCCAGCCCCACTTCCCCAAGGGGGAGCCCAGCTGAACTTACCTCCTCCTCAAGGCTGCTGCGGCTGTGCTTGCTCTCCTTAGCCAGATTGTTCATGATGGGTACGAGGGGCAAAGTCAGAGGGAGGCCCATTCCTTCTCCATGGGAGGAGACCCGGCTTTGTATCCAAAGCTTCCTTGACAATAGGATGGGAGACCCCCAGGATAGGCCAGAAGGAGGGGGCAAGGGGATGGTGAAAGGGCAGCAGGGCAGGACTAAGGCAGGACTTCCCTCAGACCCTCCCTCTCCTTTCCTTCTTTCCTTCCTAAGAACAGAGTGGTGGGAAAATATTTGAGATGAGGGAGGGAAAAAAAACAGGCAAGAAACGCAGCTGGGGAGGTGTCACCCTTCATGAGGAATGAAGAAATGCATCATCGCCTGGAAGTGGCCAGCACATGGCCCTCACCTACTTCACATATCTGGCTTGGTGGGCTCTGGGGGAGGGGATGCCATGAGCAGCGTGAGAGTCAATGTTACCTGTGCAATGCCACCCAGCCCCCAGCCTGTCTGGTTTCGGCAGGCAGTGAGGCGCTCCTCTCACAGCGCCGAGAGGCTGAGCCAGGCGGTGCGAATCCAAAAAGCGCACCGCTGCCCAGCCCCCAGCCTGCCCAGTCTCAGCAGGCAGCGGGGCACTCTCCTCACGGTGCCGAGAGGTTGAGCCGGGTGGTGTGAAGCTCACCAGCTTTGTCACCTTGCTGCCTGCTGAAACTGGGCAGGCTGGAGGCTAGGCAGCATTGCACTTCTCATCAGATTCGCGCCACCCACCTCAGCCTCTCGGCGCTGTGAGGAGAGCGCCCAGCTGCCTGCCAAAACCCCTCCTCCGGAACTCATCAAGCCAGATATGTGAAGTAGACCAGGGCCATTTGCTGGCCACTTCCAGGCGATGGTGCATTTCTTCATTCCTCCAAAGGGTGACACCTCCCCAGCATGCACCCAGAAGGCGGGACCGATGCGGCAGGGGCTGGTTCTTTGCTGTTTCCAGATGGCCTTGTGGAGCTAAGACTGAATGCGTTTCACATAGATGGCCACCACAAAATTGTACATTGGCTCCTTCCTGGCTGGCCTGGGCCAGGGCCAGGGCCAAGGCAGCGGGGGCCATTTCCTCACTATTTCCAGGATGGCTTCGTGAGCCACATGAAACCACTTCGCTGGATGCCTCTGGCCCCTGGGCCTTGTTTTTGACATGTCTGGTCAATAAGAAAGAGAAAAAAGTCTGCTTAGTGGATGTGGCAGTGCCTGGAGACAGTAGAAGAGAAGAGAAAGAACTAGAGAAAATCACAAAATACAAAGACCTGCAAACAGAAATAGAATGACTATGGGAAAAGAAAGCAAAACAAAGATAGTACCAATACTAAGATAGGAACCTTGATTGCAATCCCAAAACAATTGGAGCATCTCTTGAACATCAGTCATCAGCTGCAAAAAGGCTTATATCCGGAACAGCTTATATCCTGCAACAATATCTGTAACACCATCAAATAACTACATCTGCCTATCTCAGGTCCTTGGGAAGGAATTGATAGGTGGATAGAAATGCCAAATCCAGTCTAAACATCGGATTGTGCAACAAACAATAATAATAAAAACAGAGTGAATCACAATTCCTCACATAAATCCAAATTGTTCACCTTGATTGGCCCTGGATCGAGTGCGTATTCCTAATGCAATGTTCTCTCCAGTTGGAGATGACGTCTTCAGGACAGCTTTCATGTTCTCATGTTCTACAGCATTTTCGGTATCCTGATACTCTTGCAGTTGATTGTGAGGTGTTGGAAATGTACTAGAGAACTTTCCAGACTGTGAAAAAAGGAAAAGAAATGAATCATTTTTAGATTTAATTCTTCAATTCTAGTTTGGTAACGAAAGAGGCCAATCCTTGGTAGATTTTATTCATGCTGCATTTCTAGAAATATAATTTCTTCTTTTTTATATAATTTTTAATTGTATTTCTTAAAATACAAACTTTAACAGAAAAAAGGGAAACAATAACAAAGCAAAAACTAAACAAGACAAAAAAGTGTACAAAATGCACATATATTGTCTCCCCAACAATAATAATTTCCTCTCTTAAAAACAGGTCTATAATTTATAAACAGCTCTTTTTGCCTAACATCTATTTACTGTACCATAAAAACTGCAGTCATTATCTCTAATCTGTCCAGGATCAAATATCTTCAACTGATTCTTAATAATAAAGCTTTTCCTTAAAATTATAATTGGGATCTTTCCCAATAATTGCAAGTCCTAGTTCTCTGTTGTGGATATCTCCGCAACATTCAGAAGTTTTTTGTGCAAGTTGAACCAAAATATCTCTTCAGTTGTGTTCTGATTGAGTATGATGACTCCACAATTTTCATCAGTTTTTTTAAAAAAAACTCCAGTTCACCACTGATCCATACTTCTGTCTCTAAGCCTTTTAAATTCATGCCCTTTTCAGCCTTATCCAACAAGCTTGCAATTCTCCTTCCTTCTCCTTCAATTCTGTTAGCAACAAATTGACTTCTAATTCACCCAATTGCAAGTGTGATTTAGCTACTGTTAGCTATATCTGAATATCATCCTTGCGTTGAGTTATGACGGTTGTTAAAACATCAAATCTTTTATCTACATTTTCATTCAGAGACTGTAAATTGAAAAATATTTTTTTTCAAATAATGAGGTAGGGAGTGATGGAAAGGAAGGAAAGCTTAGATATAGAATAGGAGATACAGGAAACATACCCAGGGTCAGCCATAAAGGACTGAAATGCCTATGCACAAACACTCAAAGTTTGGGGAACAAACAAGGTGAACTTGAAGTACTGGGCAAGTATGATACAGTTGCCACTACTGAAACTTGGTGGGATGAAACACATGACTGGAATGTACTGAGAGAAGGCTACAAACTGTTCAAAAGAAACAGATCTAACAAAAGAGGAGATGGAGTTGCATTATATGTAAGAGCTCACTACAGATGGACTTTTTAGCTAACCAGTTAACAAATGTATGTAGGAAACACACACAGTAATAATGGGGGACTTAAACTACTCTGACATCAAATGGGAGACAAACTCTACATCAAGTGGGAGATCAAACAATTTTGCCATCCAAAAGGTAGAGGAAGGAACTAGAGTGACAGCTATACTGGACCTAATTCTTACTAACAGAGAAGAAGTGATAGAGGGGGTTAAATTTGCCGAAACCTGGCAGGAGAGTGACTACGTCATATTGGAATTCAGTATAATGAAAACACAAACAATAGAACATAAATAATCAAATCAGTGCCTTAACAAACTTGGAAGTTTTGGAAGAATCCTATGAATGAAAATCTTAAAGGGGAAAACAAGTCAAGAAGCTTGGGAAACTGAAAAATATGACTATAAAAGCCCAGTTCAGCTCAATATCACTGAAAAAGAAAAAGAAAAAATTCAAGAAGAAGCCAGCATGGTTAATAAAAAATGGAAAGAGGGACACATAACCAAGGCAGAATACTAACAAATAGTCCAAAGTTGTAAAGATGAATGCTGAGGCTCAGCAAGAAGTAACACTTGCAATAAATGTCAAAACCAATAATAGCAATAGCACTTAGACTTATATACCACTTCACAGTGCTTTAGAGTCCTCTTTAGGCAATTTACAGAGTCAGCATATTGCTCCCAACAATCTGGGTCCTCATTTTACCGACTTTGGAAGGCTGGAAGGCTGAGTCAACATTGAGCCTGTCAGGACTGAATACCACAAAGTCTCCTAAAAATAAAAAAGCTTTTTTCAACATATAAAAAACAAGAAAAAGGTCAAGGAAACAACAATCCATTAATGAGAGAAAATGGCAAGGAAGTTTTTTGCATCTGTGTTCATGTAAAAAGATAATACAGCCTAATCTATCAAAAACATAAACATAAAAGATAGACTAGGAATAGAAATTAAAATAAGAAAATGGTAAGAGAAGGGGCGTTGTCTTACCTGAACGCCTTTTCTCAGTACGGAGATGGAGAATCCACCAATGGGTTTTCTTTGTCTGCCTGCTCTTGAGATCAAGTAGCCAAACTTGACATGCCCCCTCTTGCCAGGAGATCCAGTCTTAACGAGGGCAAAAGTGACTGAAGATGGACGAGGTGTTGGCTCTCAAACCCCTACAGTGGCCTATCTGACTATAAGGGGTGGGTGCGGATTCTCCATCTCCGTACTGAGAAAAGGCGTTCAGGTAAGACAACGCCCCTTCTCCAGTACAGGAGATGGAGAATCCACCAATGGGACATACCAAAGCCTCACTGTCCCGATGGGTGGGAAACAGATAAGGCCGGAATAGTGTCTCTGGGAACCACCTGCTGAAGGACCCTCCGCCCAAAGGAACCACTCCGCTGAAGCAAAACGATCAATTTTGTAGTGGCGTATAAACGGGGAGGGTGAAGACCAAGTCGCAGCCCTACAAACCTCCTCGATGGATGCCTGAGTGGCCCATGCTGCAGAAGTCGCAGCACTGCGAGTGGAATGGGCAATGAGATGACTTGGAGCTGGCAGGGAAGAGGACTGGTACGCCTCCGCAATACAGGCCCTGATCCACCTGCCAATCATGCCAGAGGAAACCTTCTGTCCCAAAGAGGCCGGATGGAAGGAAACAAATAGGGCCTCGGACCTGCGAAAGGGCTCTGTACGCTTGATGTAGCGCCGCAACGCTCTGCGGACGTCCAGCGTATGCCACTGCCGCTCCAAGTCATGGGAAGGGTCGGGGCAAAAATTAGGTAGGATGACTTCCTGAGCCCTGTGGAAAGCGAATTTACCTTGGGCACAAATGTGGGGTCCAGACGAAGGACCACCCGATCACTGTGAAAAATGCAAAGGTCACTTTTGACCGATAGGGCGGCGAGCTCAGAGATACGTCTGGCCAATGTGACAGCTATTAAGAACGCGACCTTAAGAGATAGATTCCTTAACGAAACAGTCATTATAGGCTCGAAGGGTGGCCTAGTTAGAGCCTGAAGTACGTGAGGTAATTCCCAAGAAGGATACCTGTGCACCACGGGAGGCCTAGTGTTGCACGCACCTTTGATAAAGGCACGAATTCTGGGATGGTGAGCCAAAGGAACTGAATCCGCACAGGTAAGTAATGTGGACAAGGCAGCCACCTGTCTGCGAATGGTTGCAGGGGCGAGGCCTCTATCCAGGCCATCCAAAAGGTAATCTACGATTTGAGGGATGGTTAGCTAGTGTATGATTAGTTGTCGCCTCCGACACCAATGGCAAAAATTCTTCCAGGTAGAATTATAAATGCGATTGGTCGCTGGGCGGCAGGAAGCCTGAATCATGGAAATGGCACGAGGGGAAAATAATTCTTGGGTCATTATGCAGCGCTCAAGCGCCAAACGGTTAGTTGTAACCATTGGGGTTCTGGATGTTGAAGGGACCCCTGATGTAGTGACACCCGATGAGGGGGAATCTTCCATGAAGGAAATCGGGAAAAAGTCATCAAGTCGGCAAACCACGGCCTCTGAGGCCAGTACAGTGCCACGAGGATCACATCCACCCGTTCCTGAAGTATCTTGCGGATGGTCGCCGGTATAAGGGGTAGGGGAGGGAAGGCGTAAAGCAGACCTTGCGGCCATGGAGTCCGCAAGGTGTCTGTTCCCTCTGCCCCTGGAAGGAAATAGCGGGAATAGTACCTGGGGAGTTGAGCATTAGTCGACGACGCAAACAGGTCGAGGATCGGTCGGTCGAACCGGAGAGATATTTCGGAGAACAGGTGCGGATGTAATCCCCACTCTGATGGGTCCACCGTAGCATGACTCAGGAAGTCTGCTTGCTGGTTGTTGACCCCTGAGATGTGTTCGGCCTTGATGGAGGCCAGATTGGACTCTGCCCAGGAACCCAGGAGCCATGCCTCGGACATCAGAGACCTGGAGCTGGTGCCCCCCTGATGGTTGACGTGGGCTTTGGATGCCACGTTGTCCGTGAGGACCAGAACGTGGCGACCCCTGATCATGTGTCTGAATTGGCGTAGAGCCAGGTGGATGGCCCTGAGCTCCAGCCAATTGATGTTGTGTCTCAAGTCTGCGCGGGACCAACGGCCCTGCACAAACTGAGACTGTAGATGGGCCCCCCATCCAAACAGACTGGCGTCTGTCGTGATGGTGATGCAGTCCAGTTCCTTGAAGGGTGACCCTTTGGTCACTGCCCGTGAGAACCACCAGCAAAGAGCCCTGCGAACCTAAACCGGGACCCTGACCTGACGGCTGGATGCACTGGCATTTGCCTGTTGGAATGGCAGCAGGTACAGCTGGAGGTCCCGCAAGTGAAGTCTGGCCCAGGGAACAATGGCTATGCAGGAGACCATCTTTCCTAATAGCTGAGAGAGTAGAACTGGACAGAATGTTCCCTGTACACCCGGCAAGCTGATGCTGACCACTTGCTCCTGGGAGAGATAGACCATGCAGTTGGAGGTGTCTATCACGGCTCCCAGGTGCAAGAGTCTGGACGAGGGAATTGTCAGACTTTTTTGGAAGTTGACTGAGAAGCCATGTTGTTGAAGTACCTGAATGGTGTGATTCACGTCCGCCTGAGCTGCCTGGAAGGATGACGCTTGAATCAGGATGTCATCCAGATAACACTGGACGCGTATTGGAACCTTCCTCAACTGGGCGGCCAGCACGGCTAGGATTTTTGTAAATATCCTGGGCGCAGACGAAAGACCGAAGGGGAGGGCCCTGTACTGAAAGTGTCTGCCCTTGTAGTAGAACCTCAGGAATCAACGGTGAGCTGGATGAATGGGAATGTGGAGGTAAGCCTCCATGATATCTATCGATGCTAGGAAATCCCCCTGTCTGATTCCTCCCAGAATGGACTGGAGAGATTGCATCTTGAACTTTTTGTAAGTGATGTAATGATTGAGATGCTTGAGGTCTAGGATTGCTCTCCACCCCCCCCCCCCGAGGTCTTGGGAACCACAAAGAGGATGGAGTAGAACCCCCTGCCTCTGTGTTCTGGTGGTACTGGTTCTATCGCCTGAATTTCTAAAAGGTGTTGGATGGCCTCCTGCATAAGTCTTTGTTTTTGTAGGTCCATGGAAACGGAACAGTGGATGAGTCGGTCCGGGGGTGTGGCTAGGAACTCCAGGGACAGCCCGAACTGGATGGTTTGTAGGACCCAGTTGTCCGTGGAGGAAAGTTCCCACTGGTGGAAAAAGTGGGCTAGCCTTCCCCCGATGGGAAGGGTAGTGCAGGAGTCATTTGGACTTTCTATATGGGCAACCCGCCCCTCGAAATGGCCGCTTATTGTTGTCTGGGCCGGAACCCTGACCTGTCGTAAGGATGGTCGTACGGCCATTCCTGTCTGGGAGTGTATGATCTGGGGGGCTGAATGGCTGTTGCACCTGCTGCCTGGCGAAAGGACTGTCTACGAAAGTAGGGAGTGGGATGCTTGTCAGCCTTCTTGTGTAAATGAGCCATAACCTTGCACTTGTCCTTGTTCGGGGCAAGGGACTCTCCAAACAAGTTGCTGCCCAGATAAGGATCAGTTGCTAGACTCCATTTAAGTTGGTGTCAGCCTGCCAATGCTTTAACCACAGCATCCTTCTGGCGGTAATATTAGAGGCCATAGATCTAGATGCAAAGACGGCAGACTGAAGCGTTGCGTCTGAAGCGTACTCAGTCGCCACCACCATTTTACTGAGGTCCTGGTGGGTATGCAAATCCTTGGCAGGGACCCTGTCCTGAAGCTGACGCAACCAAAGGAGGGTAGTTCTAACAAAAAAGGATGCACAGCTGGCTGTTTTAATCGCCCAGGCTGCTGATTGATGGGTTTTTCGAAATGTTCCCATTTTTTGTCATCCGCTTTTAGTACCTGAGTTAAGTCCCCAGTGACCGCCGTCTGGGATACCAGAGGGGTCCATGCCTCGTCTACCTTGGGAACCTCCAGCGCATCATTAAGATCAGAGGAGGTGCTGAAGATCTTTTTGTCGATCCCGCTTACAGAAGGGAATGAGGAAGGGGACGCCCATGGTTTCTTAATCCCCTTGAGGAAGATGGAGGGGCACGGAACGTGATGTTCAGTTGCCACTGTTTTGAAAAATATCGGATTAGGACTAGTATCCGATGTGGCCTGAGGTTGAGGGAATTGATCTGATCCTATTTTTGCTGTTGCTGTGGCCTTGCGTAGGATTGAGAGAAAAAGGGCTGGATTGAAAAGGCCTCCCAAAGGGGAGGGCTCAGGAGGGAGGTCCTCTTCCTCTGACAGAATGAGATCCGGCTGCTCCTCACCCCGAGGGGAAGAATAACCGCTCATAGAAGAATGCGCAGGAGACATGGGCTCCTGGAGCATGGGAAATTCTGTAGGAGCCTCAGAAGGAGACATAGCAGAGGTGGAAGCCCCTTGATCAGGATACTGCATGGAACGCTGGGCTAAAGCTCTATCTACTACCTTTGTTAGTAAAGCCTCCAGGCGTCCGTCGGAGGAAATATCTCCCAAGTCCGGACCCCTGAGTCCTGCTGCTGTAGGAGTAAACGTGGCTTCTGGGACTGCACCCTGAGCCATCGTAGTGTGATGAGTAATTGTGGGAGGTGAACCCATGTTGACCGGTGTCCCTGGAATGGACCAGACACCTTGAGTTGAGGTTGAGGGACCTAATGGAAGATCAGGTTCCGGAGCCTCCAATTGCATCGTATCTAGCCCGGCCTGCCTCGGTGCCCTGGAGAACTCCTTCTCCAGAGCCTGGTGCCAACGGCTGACTTGCTTCTCTGCCAGCTTGGAAGGCTTCTTGAGCATGTGCTTAGTTTTGGACTTGGACTTGCCTGCCGCCTCCTGTTCAGAGGATTTGTGGCAGCTGTAACTGGAGGATGGAGTGGATTGAGGCAATGATGAGCCCTCCATCCCAGTGGAGCAGTCTCAGATAGCTGAGGTGACGCTTTGGCAGGCAAGTAGCTGGCGGGAGCGGGATTGGAACAAGCAACAAGACTGTTCCCCTGACCACCCAACCAAAAAAATATATTTCTCTCTGGGCTATGGTCACGGCCCTTAAGTTAGGTGCCGAAGGCACATTAGGAACCACTCTCTGGGCTCCGCCCGGAAGCCTTAGGTAGCCAGGCAATATGCACCAGAAAACAAAAAGGCCAAATTTTCCCAATGAGGGATACAGGAAAATTGAGGCAAGGCCTGGTAGGAAAACGAATTCGAAATGGCAGCTGTGAACTTGTGAGGTAATATATATGTTTGAGATTGACCTACTTAATTTACAGCGCAATGTTTAAGATGTTGGCCGCGGTAAGTAGTGAGAGAGGCTGGGAATCTGACAGGTCGCGTAGGCTGAGATCCTTTTGCTCTCAAGGCACTTGGGTTCTAGCAAACTCAGGAGAAGGCCCCAAATGATTGCAAAAGGTAGATAGAAGTGCTCCTGCCACAAAATGGCGGTCGAGGCCTTCCCTCCGCTTAAAACCACCGTAGGCTTCGGAAGAAAGTTAGCAGCCCCTGGATCAGGTTTCCAGGCGGCGCAAAGCACTGCGCTGGAATTTGGGGCAACAATCAGCCTCGGAACAGCAAGGAGAAAAAAAAATCAATTTTGTCAGCCTTTCCGGCCTTCAAAATGGCGGCCGCCGAAACTGATCCGGAGGCCTCAAAACAAAGGAGGGACTCCCAAGCCTGCAGCACCAATTTAGTTTCTGACTAAAGAAATGGGGAAGAAATGCTTTCCCAGAGCAATTCTGCCCAGTAATCTTTCCCCCCAGAGCCCTGGGAGAAAGGCAGAAAGGAAAGCTGCAGGATTTTCACCTCCCCCCCCACCTCCCACTCCTTGAACAGTAAAATAAAGGAAATAAATTAAACAACACTGATCCCAGTGGTAAAGGAGAATTTGGAGGAAATGCCAAATAGGATTGAGGGTAAGGGAGGACTGAGCAAATTTTGAGGATAAAGGAGAATCACCAATGGAGTTTTCTAACCTGCTATCTTGAGAGCCAAACCTGAAACGACTTTCAAGAGCTGAGACCAAGTTAAGACTGGATCTCCTGGCAAGAGGGGGCATGTCAAGTTTGGCTACTTGGTCTCAAGAGCAGGCAGACAAAGAAAACCCATTGGTGGATTCTCCTTCTCCTGTACTGGAGAACACCTTTCCACTCTAGATGAGTTCAAATCTTGCGGACCTGATGGATTACATCCCAGAGATCTCAAGGAACTGGCAGATGTGATCTCGGAACCATTGAACCATATATTTGGTTAAAGCCCTCTGTCCCAGATAATGCTGTTAGCTTGATGGGATTTTCAACATTTTGGCTGGACCGGAGTTTTACTCTTAGTGGCAAATCCCGGGGAAGGGGTGTCTGTTTTTATATAAATGACAGATGTTGTAATAATGCCAAGGTGGTTTTAAGTCTATGCTCCCCTGATCTGGAGCTTTTGACCATTAAATGCAGACTCTTCTATCTGCCTAGAGAATTTTCTTTTATCATTATCACAGCTGTGTATATTCCCCCGATGGAAACAGAGAAGAGGCCCTGAATGTTCTCTATCATACCATCAGTGACTTACAAACTACTTACTCAGGGGGTGCATTTATTGTAGTGGGGGACTTTACTCAAGTTGATTTGAAAGCTACTTTTCCCCATTTCCATCAATATGTGGACTTTGCAACCAGAGGGAACAATACACTGGATCTTGCTTATTCCAACATCAGGAATGCATTAAAAGCTATCCCTGCTCTCACCTGGGCCCCTCTGACCATCTCTCAGTGCTGCTTATTCCAGCATATAAACTTTTATTAGTTAGAGTGAAACCTACAGTAAAGCAGGTGAGGGTCTGGACAGAGGGAGCGATAGAAGCATTACAAGACTGCTTTGAGTGCACAGATTGGGGCATGTCTAAAGAAGCAGCAACTGACAACCAACATATAAATGTTGAGGAGTATGCCACCATGGTGTCTGCATATATCCAAAAGTGCACAGAGGATGTCTGTGTTCTGAAAAGCATTGTTGTGAGGGTGAATGAAAAACCGTGGCTGATTTATGAGGTCCGCAAGATGTTGAAGGCACGGAATGTGGCTTTTAAATCCTGCGATATGCTGGCACTTAGAACAGCCAGAGCTAATTTGAAAAGTGCCATAAAAGGTGCAAAGCAAGCCCATTGCCAGAAAGTTCAGAACTTTTTTCAGGACTCAACAATCACCAGACGCATGTGGCAAGGAATCCAGGCAATTATGAATTATAAGGTGGCTCCATCGAGATGCAAGGATGACACTTCCAATTTTTTGGAAGATTTGAGGCACTCCTGCTAAGAAAGCTGTGCCCCATCCTGATGAGCAAATGCTTAGCTTTTTTAAAAAAACAACAACAAGTTTTATTAGTTTTTTCATTTTACAAACAAGTGCTTAAGAATCAACGTGGTGGCAGGGCAATCAATTGTCCACAAACAAAGTCATACTCATACAGTTCAAATTAAATAATTAAAAACCCCTCTCTTTTCCCTCTAGTAACATATTATATTCAAGTTAATATATTTCAATACAACTAAGTCAATCATAACAATCCTCAATAACCTTTCATCTAAATAGATCCATAAATCCAAATCCTGTGTTAAGCTTTACTATTTCAGTTGCTATATTCCATATTTCTAATCTAAATGCATAATTAACACTTCGGGTGTCTCTCCATTACCTTTTTCCTTAACATATTCAATAAACATTTATTAGTATCATTTCTTCTTTTTTCTTATTCTTCTTCCATTACAAAATAGCTATCATTTCTAATTAAAAAAATATTAGTTCAAAAAAGAAAGGAAAAAAAAGAACAAAAAACAAAAAACAAAGACAAAACAAAAAAAAGAAAAAAGAAAAATACTTTTCTATTTCTATTATACTTTATAATCTATCAGTCAATCAATTTCTCAATATCTGTATCAAGTTCCTTTAACCTCCTCCCAAAATTACTATATCCAGAACATATTAATACATAGACAAACATCTTGTTATTAAATTCAGACCTTTAATTAATTTTTATTCAATCTAACATCTTATTTAACTGTCTTAAGCCATAAATCAGTCCATATCTAATAAGTCTTTTAAACCCGTTACATAAAGCCTTGAGTCACACTCTTGAATCTTATTCTAGCTTTCTTTTTATGCCAAACAGGTTTCCATAACAATGCCTCTATATCAATGAACAAGTCACTTTTTATGCCTTGTAGTATCCTTTGGATCAAACAGAAACATCCCCTTTTCTGTTTTAGAGATCTAGCTCCTTTGTTGGTTTAGAGACAAATCCCTTGTTGTTTTAAAGAGTCAAGTCTCTACGTTTGAAACTGTTGAATAGCAGACTCAATTATGTCCAACTTTGTAGTTAATCGTTGCTTATCCAAGCTACCATAGTTCTCAGTTCATTGAGCTTGTCTGTCCATTTCTGTTTGTTTTAAAGTTGTAAGTGGTTTAGTTACAGTCCTTTTTAGTTCCTCGGAGATCTCATCAGCATGCATATGAAGTGGAATCTTCTTTACCCTTAGTTACTCCTGCTTCTGTTGTTTTTTGGTCTATAAAATGCTCAGATAAAGTCTGGGGGTCAATTTGTAAATTCAAAGCAGGATTTCTGTTTTTCATTGCCATAGTAAACTCTTTTATTTGCAGACATATTTTGTCAGTAGCTTCATAAAGTTTTTCCAGTATGAGTTTATAGTCAAGTTGAACATAGGGTTTCTCCATTTCAGAAATAATTAGAAACAATCTGTATCATTTAATAGAGGCTATGTTCAAAGAACATTTAATCAGTATCCACCCCCACCAATACAGCTGTTAAATTTCTTTGTGTTTTTCCTTTTATGGTAATCTGAAGGTCAAAGTCAGTCTCACCATCAGAAAAAGAGACAGTTGCAATTTTAACTTTTTCCACAAGGTGTCCTCAGTGAAATATAAAATCTTCTCCCAAAGACCAAAAATATCATAAACAAGATCAGAAAACACAGAAAAAAGGAGAATTCTTCAAATGTAGACTAAGTCCAATAGTAGATTCAATATTAAAAGAATTTTCCAAGACCCCAAAGCGAATAAAAAAAATAGAAATAGAAAAAAAAGTCACTTTAAATTAATTCAGTCCATTTAAGCTTCTTTTTCCCACACTCACAAACGCCACTTTTTGTTAGAGCAGGGAAATAATTTCAAAAGTGCTTTTTACACGCACAAAAAAAGGAGAACCAAGAGAGGAAAAGAAAAAAGTCTCACCCGGCTCAGCCACAGTGGTTCCTGTGCTTAGATGTTCTTCTGACTTCTGGTTACAGTGGCAAGGTGAACAGCCATTTTACTGGCCGGTCTTTCCACTGTCGGCCCAAAGGAGCAATCTCGGGCCATGGAAGAAGCTGCCGCTCTCCCACGGACGATGAGGACCTCCTCAGTGGTAGCCACCCCTCCAAGGCGGCTTTTCGACCCAATTAAGGGTCTACCGGCGGCGGAGAATCAGCTGGCGAAGAGAGCAGTCTCATCACGCAGCTGCGAGCGCCGCGATCCAGAACCAGAAGTCAGCAAGTGCTTAGCTTTGATGTCACTTCTATTCGGAAAACACTGCGGAAAGTTAACATTCAGAAGGCAGCTGGCCCAGATAATATCCTTGAGCGGGTTCTTAGGGAATGTGCTGATGAGCTGGCTTGTGTTCTTACAGATATTTTCAATCTCTCATTGTAGCAGGCAGTGGTCCCATCGTGTTTTAAGACGGCCATCATTTTGCCGGTGCCAAAAAAGTCCACAATTACAGGCCTCAATGATTACCGTCAGTTGCACTGACATCCATCATTATGAAATGCTTTGAGAAACTGATACATTATTGTAGCTAGCCTCCCGCCAGCATTTGACCTGCTTTAGTTTGCTTACTGACCAAATTGCTTCTTTCATTCTTCTTAGATGAGAAGCAAAATATTTTCAAGAAAAAAACCCAAGAAAGTTCAGTTTGTGTTTATGTTTATTTAGATTTGTATACCGCCCTATCTCCCTTACGGGATTCAGGGCGGTGAACAGGCGATAATAAAAATCACAATAAATATCTATGCTAAAATCAAATTAAATAAATAAAGGCCTGCTTTAAAATATCCCATATAAAAACCTATACTAAAATCTAATTAAGACTACGCCAGGCCGGCCGCATGAAATAGATGGGTTTCCTGGGGGAGATTGTTCCTGAAAATTATGCTTAGCTTGCCAAATGCCTGCCAACCACATTTAACACACTGTTCAATTTCTTTTTTGTATCACCTTCCATGAGATTCATTAGTCAAGATATATGTGATGGTCTACTATGTCTAGTTCTTCTCCAGATATAAAATTTTTCTTTCACTGGTGAATTTATTAAATGTAATCTGGCTCTTTTTCAGGTTTAAGCCAAATAGTTCTGCTTTGTGCAGCTCTTGTATGTGTCTTTATAGTTGTTCTGCATCTTGTGAGATGAGAACAACATCAACTGTAAATCCTAAGTGCAGAGTTGGAGTGGAATTTCAATTGGAAGCATGTGGGGATTAAATTTTGATCTCGGCGAAAACCTCAGAAAACAAATATCGTACCTCTACGGGGAGGAAATCCACCCTCTGACCATGACCTATGAAAAACTCGAAGTCCAAAGAGCTTCCATTTTATGTGACCTCACATTCCTACGCAACTGCCGAGATCAAAATTTAATTCCCACATGCTTCCAATTGAAATTCCACTCCAACTCTGCAGCCACCAAACGCATCCTGAAAAGAACAGAATTGGCCCTAATCAGAAATGAACTTCACACAAAAAGATTCCTCCTAGATCGAATCAACAAAGATCTCTCACTTCATCTCAAACTCAGCAACAAGATCCACCCCACACTTTGGGACAAATCCAAACAACTCGCCATCTGGAGAGCTGAAACACAGACCACCCTCAAGACAGACACACACACCAACAAACTCTGAAGACTACAAGAACGCCAGAAACAAACCCCTCCTCCCTCACATCCACACATGAAACAAACAGTGCATAACATCTCAGATAGGATCCTCACCAAAGCCGAAACCAATGTCCTTTCCAAAGGATTCAACTTTGCAGTCGCTCCCAAACACATTCCCACTGAAACCATTATATGCGGAGTTGAAACCAGCCTGACCAAAATCAACCCCGACGACGCTAACAGAATCAGACTCGAAATCACCAACATCCTCTGCACCAGCAAGCCACCCAAAAGCAACTTACCCAAAGAGGAACAGACTGACTACCAAACCAAATTAACCAACCTACTCCAAGACTCCACATACAAACCCCTAAACACAGATCCCACCACCTACCTGGAAAAAACCACTAGATCCAAAATAAAAGCCTCCCCCATCAGCAAAGAGATCCAGCAAAGAATCATTCCCAGAGAGAAATCATCCAGATGCCCTAAGCTCTATGGTCTCCCCAAGATACACAAAGAAGGAACCCCACTTAGACCCATAGTCAGCTCCATAGGCTCACCTCTACAAAACCTAGCCAAATTTCTCACCAAACAACTACAACCCTATGCAGAATCCATCACCTCACACGTAAAAAATTCATTCCAGTTCATAGAGATCATAAAGAAACAAAACTTACAGCCCAGTGACCTACTCGTGAGCTTTGATGTCATATCCCTCTTCACCCAAGTGCCAATCAAAGAAGCCTTGACAGCTATCCAAAACAAATATAACTCCCCCAAGCACATCCTAGATCTGACCAACCACTGCCTATCCAACACATACTTCATCTATAATGGACAAAAATACAAACAAATAGAAGGAGCACCCATGGGATCACCCCTCTCACCTGTCATTGCAAACCTCTGCATGGAATACTTTGAAACCCAAGCTCTAGAAAAATCTGATCACAAACCCAAACTCTGGCTCAGGTACATAGACGACACCTTCATAATCTGGCCACATGGGAAAGAAAAACTGGACAACTTCCTCACACACCTCAACAGCCGACACCCCAAAATACAGTTCACCATGGAAACAGAAGCTAATAACCAACTTCCCTTCCTGGATGTCCTAGTCTACAAGAAATCCAATAGCTCCCTAGGACACACCATCTACCAGAAGAAAACACACACAAACCGCTATCTGCATGCACTCTCACATCACCACCCAGCACAGATCAACTCCGTAGCCAAGACATTCATCTCCAGAACAAAATGCTTAGCTGACGAACAACACCTAAAAACCGAACTACACACTCTCACTAACGTACTAACATCCAACGGATTCCAAAGAAATAAGATTACCAACCTAATCCAAAAAGAAACCCCCACTAAAATCCAAGACAGAGAACAAGAAAACGGCAAAGCCCTCCTCCCATACATAAAAGGCACCACAGA
>NW_015386200.1:186460-192800 GCF_001527695.2 Protobothrops mucrosquamatus | reverse complement strand
TTTTAAAAAAAAAAAAAAAAAAAAAAAAAAAAAGAACACACCTCCACCCAATCAGAACACAGCCAAGTTCCCACCCAATCAGTTCAAACCCCACTGGCAGTTAAAAGGAAGAAACAGCTGCGATCACACATTACTCCTAGAAGCACGAAGCTGAAAACACCAGCCTGAAGATGACGAATGGGACTTCGTCGAAACGTCGCCAAGACACTTCCAATTTTACGTGGGAGAAAATCCGAATAACCAAAGACCTATGTATGTATGTATGTATGTATGTATGTATGTATGTATGTATGTATGTATGTATGTATGTATGTATATATCATGTATATATGTGTGTTATTTTGAGAATGGGCAACAGAATTTCATTTTTAATGTGTGCCAGTGCACTCACAGTAAAAAATGACAATATCTATCATCTCTAGTTAGTGTCATTCTATAGAATGATAGTCCAGACTGATCTTATGAAGTGGTCATTAGGTGGTGAAGACTCAATGCTGCTGGATTTGGACCTCTGTCATAATGCATCTACCTCTGTCATAATGCATTATAATTCTACCTCTGTCATAATGCATTATAATTCTATTTTCTCTAAATAAATTAACCCTCCAAACCCTATTTGGAATTTTTACTACCTCTTTCTTGAGTATAATTTTATTTTTATTATTATTCCAAGATTATGAAGAACTCTACTTTCACCACTATTACATTACTTTCATAATTTCAGCGGTCAGTTCTCCATTTGCAAGCTAGGCTAATCTGAATTAGAAAATATTTTGGAATTGTAAGCAAACTATAAAAGACAGTCAGAATAAATATCTAATAAATATTATTGTAATATATTTTAATTATTTTTGCTAGTATTATGGTAAAATTATTATCACATTTAAAAGAATGAAGTGATTCAAGCAAAGTATAAATGTGAACATTATTTAGAGATTATTTGAAATATTAATTGCAAATTTAAAACATAAAAATTTCCTATAAGATATGGAAATAATTGCTAATCTGAAATATATCTAAGAAAAAAACCTAACATTTATTCTACTATTTATAAAGATCTTCAAAAAATCTTTCAAATATCACATTCAAATTAACATTTTATAGGTGGTAAGTGAAATTAGCTTTTTTTTAAAAAAATCAGTAGTTACATAGCAATATTAAAAAAAAATTGGTTAATTACAAAGTTTTCATATTGCAACATACAGTATATTAAAACATAATGGATTACCAGCTTTTCTATAAAGTATGACATTAAGAATAGTTCACCTTTGGAAAAGTCTGCCTCAGTTTTCTGATCCTAAATTGGCAGACTACATGCTCAGAAAAATGACTCATTCAGAGCTACCAAAGCAAAGTCATCTCAAGCCATTTCTATTCTTATTCAAGTGGAAATGATTAAATGATGTATTTCCACATGATGCAGAGATCCTATATAATTACTTATATCCAGCAGAAGCTGAGTGAAAGCAAGCAAAGATGAAACACTAAATAATGCAAGTAAAAGCTCTACAACCTGATGAATTCCCTCACAATGTTAAAAATCTCCAGTAAAATACATTTTTGTGCTCCGTTTCTTTCTTCTGGTGTTTGTGTTTAAATTCTATAAAATTGCTTATTTTGTTGTACTCTTTACTGGATGTCTCCCTTCTAACCCAGCTCCCGTGACAAATATGACATGAAGAGGGGAAAGATAACTGTTATTTGGTATTGCTTGTTTTTCTACTTCAGTTTGTCTTGTGGAATTGCCATAACAATTCTTTTCTTCCTAATATAACCAGTCCTTGTTTACAACTACCTTAGTTAGTCAACATTTGCAAATACAATGGGAATAAATAGTAATAAATCATATTCTGATTAATGCACTTGCACTCAAATTTCAGTACCCAATAATAAGAATATCCCTGGCATCACTATACATGAGAAATTTATCCAAACGATATGGTGGCAACCAGTGATTTTCACAGCAGTTCTCTCAGTCCTGCAATCCATTTAGCAACCAAGTTGCTTAGCAAGCATGTCACCAGAATGGATTGCAGTGGCTAAATGCGGACTGCTTACACAATATTTGATGGTCACAATTTCTATAACACAATGTAAAATTTAGGATTGGCAATCTTTGTGGCAAATGGGCAGAAATCTATATCTGATATCTATATCTAAATCTATATGCACAGACCTGCCATGCTTTTTCAGATAACCAATTACAGTCATCATGTTGATAGAAAAAGTGCCATATAGATAGTTCTCAAGTTGTGATCACAACTGAATTCAAAATTTCCATTGCTAAGCAAGACAGTTGTTAAATGAATTTTGCCCCATTTTATGACCTTTTTGCCATGGTTGTTAAGTGAATCACTGAAGTTTGTTAGTGAATCATGCGGTCATTAAGCGAATATATACCAGGTGCCCAAATTTGGGCACCAAATTTTGATGATATGAATATGGGAATGTTGGAATAGACATAAATGTGAAAAAACATTTTTTCAGTGACATTATAACTTTGAATAATCACTAAATGAATAGTTTGTAAGTTAAGGACTACCTGTATCAAGCATTAAGCACACTGTAGTCTTTTAGTACAATCCTGTGAATTCCTACTCAGAAATAAATCTCATCAAATTCAAAAGAACTTATTCCCAGTTAAGAAAATACAGAACTGCAGATATAAGAATTGCAGCCACAAAGCATGATAATGAAGCATTCCACAGAACTACCTTTGTTATCAGTAGTTCTCACAGCAATCAGATTTGAACAGAACATGCTCTTTCTCAGAATCATACCTCAATGTCATCTTCTTCATCTGTCTATCAGTGGAACAAGGAATAGAACAGAGGATAGAAAGCAGCATTAGGTAAGGTATAACGTCAACATCAATCATCAAAAATAATTATGATGCTGCTTTTGTATTATAGAATAAAACATGTGATATAAAAATCAAGTATTAATGTACATCTTTCATGATGTCACAGAAAAATAAAACCCCCAAACTTTATATAGTGGGAATGTTGTTTCAATAATAAATTACACTGAAGCCTTTTCTGCAATTTAACATCACATTTTCCAGCATATTCTATAGATGCAAAAAGGATTAATAAGGTCAATTAATTCCCCCCTCCATTCTATTAGTTATTTTCTTTCCTTCAACCTTCATTATTACTGAGGCCAACAACCATTCTTAGTTTTTCTGGAAACCTTTTTTCTGGAAAAACGAAGTGGGAAACAGCATTTCTTAACAAGTCTGTGAGTTAAATTGTGAGTAAAACAATTGTCCTGAATCATCAAGAAACTGTTCTTGATTGAAAATGGACATAAAATAAGAATTTCTAATCTAAACTCGGGATTTTAATTAAACATTAATGTTGTCACACTTATAAAGTATTTTGGGTTTCTGTAAACTTCAACAGTCATCTGAGAATAAAATAGCAGAATTGGAAGGGACTTTCGAGGTCTTCTAGTCCAGTCTCCTGTTCAAGGAGGAGATCCTATATTATTCCAAATGGCTGTCCAGTCTCTTCTTGACAACCTTCAGAGGTGGAGCACCAACAACTTCTGGAGGCAAGCTGTTCCACTGTTTAATTGTTCTGTCAGGAAATGTTTTCTTAATTCTAGGCTGGATTTCTTTTTGATAAGCTTCCCTCCATTACCTCTTGTCCTTTATCAATGTTTATGTTATTTTTATTTATTTACTAGATTTATATGCTGCCTAATTCCTGTAAACTGAAAAAGAATAATAAAACATCACAATACATAAACTTCAGTATTAAATATAGAATATAAAATTGTGACCAAGCACTATAATAAAACTAGCTAAAAGGGCCATTCAATTGGCCTGTAATTCCAGTTGAAAAGCTGGATCTTAACAGCATTCCTAAAGGCAAGCAAAATTGGGGCTTGGGGGGAGTGAAAAACCTTTGAAACGTAGTCAAAAATGCTATCCAGGGATAGAGAGGGCATAGGCCCCAACTAAATAACGGGAAGAAAAAGAATCTAAGAGAAGACCCTTTGTAGTTTCTCAAGCTGTAAAAGATATGGCTGGAGATTTGTACTTCCCTATTTACAAAATTGATGTCAGTCTTCCTAGTAGTCAAGATAGGAAACATGACCAGATGAGTTTATCCTGCATTCTTGTAAGGTTGTACATTTAGGCAAGAAAAACCAAATGCACAGGTATAGTATAGGTGGTACCTGGCTCAATAGTCATAACTGTGAGAGGGATCTCAGAGTCCTAGTGGACAATCACTTAAATATGAGCCAGCAGTGTGCTGCAGCTACCAAAAAAGTCAACACAGTCCTAAGCTGCATTAACAGAGGGATAGAATTAAGATCACGTGAAGTGTTAATACCACTTTATAATGCCCTGGTAAGGCCACACTTGGAATACTGCATCCAGTTTTGGTCACCACGATATAAAAAAGATGTTGAGATGCTAGAAAGAGTGCAGAGAAGAGCATTAAAGATGATTAGGGGACTGGAGGCTAAAACATATAAGGAACGGTTGCTGGAATTGGGTATGTCTAGTTTAATGAAAAGAAGGACTAAGGGTGACATGATAGCAGTGTTCCAATATCTCATGGGAGACAAAGAAGAGAGAGTCAAACTATTCTCCAAAGCACCTGAAGGCAGAACAAGAAGCAATGGATGAAAACTAATCAAGGAGAGAAGCAACCTAGAACTAAGGAGAAATTTCCTGCCAGTTAGAACTATTAATCAGTGGAACAACTTGCCTTCAGAAGTTGTGAATGCTCCAACACTGAAAGTTTTTAAGAAGAGTTTGGACAACCATTTGTCTGAAATAGTATAGAGTTTCCTGCCTGAGCAGGTTAGACTAGGACAGAGCTTTTCAACCAGTGGTACATGTACCACGGGTGGTACATTGGCACCTGGCAGATGGTATGCGACCATCCTAGACAAGTGTAGCGGGGAAGGGGAATGGGATGAAGCAGTGGCAACACCGCAGAAGCCTGAGGGAGAGACAAGCTGGAGCTCGGCAGAAGCCCTAGGACAACACCAGGCTCCAGCTAACTGGCGTTTCTGGAAGCAGCGTATAGCTGGAGGTTCACCGAAGACAAAAGGAGGAGGGAGGGAAAGAGGAAATGATATAAAAGGAGGTTTTGGTAGGAAAGGGGAAAAAAAGACAATGGGGGAAAGGGAAGGGGATGGAGAAAAAGAGATGGAGAAGCACAGCCTTGAGAGGAATCAGCTGGAAGTGCACTGAAGAGAAAAGGAGGAGGGGGTGAGAGGAGATGATATAAAAGGAGGATGTTTTGGCAGGAAAGAGAGAGGGGGAAATGACAACAGGGGGAAAAGCGCAACCTTGAGGAGAGGAATCAGCTGGAGGTGCACTGAAAAGGAGGAGTAGGGAGAGAGGAGAGGATATAAAAGAAGATGGTTTTGGCAGGAGAGGGAAAGAAAGACAACAGAGAAAGAGAAGGGGACGGAGAAGAAACTGTGGAAGGAGAGCCCAGCAGGCAGGGAGGAAGAAGAGGAGAGGGAGAGAAGAAGAAGGGCCAACCAGCCAATTGACCACCAAGGTACCAGGCTATTTTATACAATATAATACATTGATTAAGAAGAAAAATGGATGGAAAAATTCAAAAGTGCTACATGAAATTAAAATCAAGGAAAGAGAACTTCAAAAATCATCAGAATATTGTAATATGGTTCATCAGTTAAAACTGTGGCAACAATAAACTTCTTTGTTGACCATTTCAGATATTGAAAAGAAATTGAAATATACAAAACAACAATAGTTCAAACATGCAAATAAATTAGGGAGATGGTTGGCACATAAATTAAGAAACAGGAAAAAAACAAGACAATAATTAAACTTCAGGATAATAAAAATATTCAAAGATTCTTTTGGAATTATTATACTGATCTATATAAGAGACATGAAGTTGCACTAGAATGAATTGATATTGTACTGTATACTGACCTCAAAGCTATTGGAAAATTAGAAGAAAATTATGAATAGTCTTTTGAAATAACAAAAGCAATTAAAAGAGCTAAGATGGGTAAAGCACCGGGCCTTGATGGCTTATTGAGTGGATTTACAAACATTTGAAGATCAACTACTTCTTCTGATGAAGAACGTAATGAATTCTATTTTATAAGGAAATTCTATGCCTGATTCATGGAAAGAAATTGGGCGTTGTCTTACCTGAACGCCATTTCTCAGCATGTAGATGTAGCCTCCACCGGTGGGTTATCAATGCCTCCTTGCTCAGTATAGACTAAGATCAAACTTTGGCCACGCCTCCCTGGGCTGTCCTTCCCCAGTTTGTTGATTGACGAGGCGAAGCACACTTGATTTGACACAACACTCCTCCTGAAAAATACA
>NW_015386200.1:183352-186360 GCF_001527695.2 Protobothrops mucrosquamatus | reverse complement strand
CAGAGCACAGCCAAGCTCCTTAACCAATCAGAACACACCTCCACCCAATCAGAACACAGCCAAGCTCCCACCCAATCAGCTCAAACCCCACTGGCAGTTAAAAGGAAGAAACAGCTGCGATCACACACACTACTCCCAGAAGCACGAAGCTGAAGACACCAGCCTGAAGATGACGAATGTGACTTCGTCGAAACGTCGCGCCGCCCAACCGGTCCACTTTTTCTGGGGCCGAAAAAGCAGCTTCATAGTGCAGCTGCATTCCGGCCTGCATTTTGCAGTCAGGCCTTTCCTGAAGGCCTATGCAACCAAGTACTGAGCTATGGATTCAATCTATGGCTCGGTCCTCAGCTGCAGAGGTCTTGCAGAACCGAGCTATGGATTGAATCCATAGCTCAGTTCTTGGCTGCACAGGCCTTCTTGAGAAATGCAGGCTTGGCTGTAGAAGACGTGGGCAGGCGAGGAGAGGCCTGGCTGCAAGGTAAGCAGGTGTGGGGCGCGTGGGACAGCTCCACACCCCCACCCTAGCTTGATTTTTAGGGGTGTGCCTTGCCTCAGAACTAGGACTTATTTTGGGGGTAGGGGTTATATTAGGCCCACCCCCAAAAATCAAGCTAGGGCTTATTTTTGTGATAGGCCTTACTTTCGGGGAAACATAGTATATGTAGCAGATGTTGGATTGATTGAACTGATAGATAAATAGATTTCCACATCAAGGATATCTTTTTATGTAACAGAATTTTTATTAAATATAGGTGGAAAAGTTTATAATTAATGATAGTCCTGATATATAAGGGGAGGAGAACATATCAGATATTTTTGATATATTTTTCAGCAGTGTGAAGGATAGATACGTATGTTATTTGCTGTTTTCCCCTCTTAGTCCTTTTTTTTAATTGTCTGGTGGTTGTTTGTTCTTCTTCTTCTTTCCTTTATTTTGTATTTTAATTTTGGAAATAAAATAAAAATTCGTAAAAAAAATAAAAAGCTCAAGAAAGTCAATTTTTGTCCCCTAATCCCCATGTTTTGTACTGGATACGCAACATCTCACTGTTCCTGGAGACAACACTATTCAGTTTATATTTGCTGTCTCTTGCTTTTAGATGCTTGTATTTCTCATCTTCCTATCTTTCTCTACATGGAAAATATAATATTTCTGGTCCTTTTCTCTAGAACAGAAAGTAGATGAAAGATGTTTGATCATAAAGTTAGCCAAAACGAAATACTGAGACATTAATTCCCTTACATTGTGGTAATAAAAAAGAAGAAGAAAAATATTTAGTTTTTATTATCACTCTATACTTTTGTTACCTTAACTCTAAGATTTAATAAACATTTATTTATTTAAATAATATTTCTTGACATTTCTCCAAATTTATTCTAGAAACATTTGCCATGACAAATAAAACCTAATATGATTTGTCTTCCAGGTCTTTCTGCAGACTAATAAAATTTTAGGTCTACAATGGCACTGTTTGCATGGATACATATTTTACCCATGGGAATATGATAATGAAGATGATATTGAGCCATCAACTCATTGTCAACTTGTAACAACCATATAGATGGATTTTCTTCATGATGATCTACCCATAATCCAAAGCTGCATTCATCATCACTGTAACTGAGTGCATCCACTTTGCTCTTGGTTATCCTTTTCTTTCCTTTCACTTTTCCAACATTAGGGATTTCTCTAGAAAGCTAGGTTTTTGCATAGTGTGTCCAAAAGAGAATAATTTGAGCCTCATATCTGTGCCTCAAGTCAGAACTCTATCTTGATGTTTGATGATCTATTTATATTCTTGGCTGTCTGTGGTATTCTCAGATGTAATCTCCAACACAAAAATACTCTTCTGATCCTGCTTCTTCAAAGTCCAACTTTTGCTTCCATACAGTGTCACACAGACTATCATAGCTAGCATGATCCTCATTTTTGTAGATATAGTATAGACACATTACAGCATTTGAAGGCCTTTTGCAAGGCCCTCATGGCTGTCTTACAAAGTGATAGTCTATGACATATTATTAAATTGCTTATTAATTTACTCTTGATGGTTGATTGTAAAAGACAGAAGCTGTCTGCCGCTTTGATATCTTCACCAGAAATTCTAAGGCTGATTATGTAGCTTTTGACATTTGTTTGATTTTCTTTACATTTAACTTAATCTCATTTTTCAATGTACTCCTTGACTTTTATTACTAGTGTTTGTGGATTCTTTGCATTTTCAGCTATTAGAGTTGGGTCAAGACATAGAACACAGAATAACAAGGTTAGAAGAGTCTTCTAGTCCAATCCCATGCTTGAGCACTGAACAGGAGACCCTATACTATTTTAGAGAAATGTATGTCCAACTGTCTCCAAGTCGATGGCAGGGTAGTGTGATTCCTGCACATCTTAAATAACTGATTAGCAAAAAGTTAATCTATTTCCTCTGCTTGACTGGTTGGTCTGCAGTATACACCTATGGCAATGTAATTTCTTTTCTTTTATATTAATTCAAATGGTTTCGGGTTTTTTTTTGTTTTTTGTTTTGCATTTCTGTAGAGGTATATTTATTTCTTACATATAATGCAGCTGCACTTCCTCTTTTTTAATATTTACCCAAATGTTTTCAAGAAGGCTTTCCTCCCTAGTATTGTGCATTTCTGTGGAGTATAGTAATTCCTTAAAATAAAATGAGACCCAGTCTTATTTTCGGAGAAACACGGTAGAAATTCCCTTGGACAAACATTTCTGCATATACTGGCATTAGACTATTGATTTTCATAGAACAGTCAATGTCTGCAAGTAAACATTCCCTCGGCACCTGGCGGAAACAGATTATCTGGACCCCCTCCAGTCGGGCTTCAGGCCGGGGTACAGCACGGAAACGGCATTGGTCACGTTGGTCAATGATCTCTGGAGGGCCCGGGACAGAGGTTATTCCTCTGTCCTAGTTCTTTTGGACCTCTCAGCGGCTTTTGATACTGTGGACCACAGTATCATGCTGCGGCGCTTAGGTGGGTTGGGA
>NW_015386200.1:139814-182438 GCF_001527695.2 Protobothrops mucrosquamatus | reverse complement strand
ACATGGCTATTCCAACAAGCGGGACTGGCCTAGGGCAATTTTTAGAGGGGTTTTTAATCATATTTTAATTAGACAACATTTAAATATTTCTTTTTAACTAATTTTAATTTTGTAATTGTTATTGGTGTATTTTTTAACTGATTGTCAGCCGCCCTGAGTCCGCAAGGAGAAGGGCGGGATATAAATTCAATAAATAAAATAAATAAATAAATAAATAACATTAAAACGTATTGAAAAAAAATAAAAATTACAGAACTTCTCCTTTTTACGAAGATCAGGTTTTGAGGCAGGCTAGTTTCAAAAATACCAGAATTTATTTCTTTGCAATATGGCAGATTAATTATCTCTGAAGTTTTTTCTATTTGCAAATTGTATTCCATTTTACTGAAAAATTAAAATTACAATGATTTCTGGATTTTTCACACCATTCAACGTTTAAACTGTCATTTGTCTTAACTTAAGCTGTGTGTGTGTGCGCACACACATCTATAAGGTGAACATTTATGCACACATACAGCATATGTGCAGTTTATGAGAAGCTAAACTTAAAGAAATATAAACATAGTCTGACAGTTCTTCAATATTAATCAAATTTCAAGTATCAGAGATTTCATGCCAAAGCTGGAAACTTTCATTATGGCAATCCTTTTAGTTGTTTGGACTGAATAAGATAATCTTAACTGAAGATTTACACATTTAAGAGTTGACTGTCAACCTCTAGCTGAAAAGCCCAACCAAGCAAAACATCAGAGCCATTGTAAACTTCTAATGTAACTTTTATTAAGCAGAATCAAACCAGCAGGGTCAAAGGAAAGCTAGCTCTAAGGAAATGGCAGGAAGCAGTTAATTAAAAGAACGAAACTTCTTCCACCCCTCTCTAAGAATACAGGTCACATTGTTCAATATATCTTCTAGTATTTATTATGAGAACAAACTTTAATTCGTCAAAACAATTCTTTGGTAACCCTCCCACTGTATTAAGTACTGTAACTTCCCCTTGTGGATTCTAGAATCGAGGATTCGCTTAACTTCATTATGTGTTTCCCCTTCCACCACTATGGGGGCGGGAGCCGCCATCCCTACTGGTCTCAGCATGGATTCCTTGTACGGCTTTCATAAGCTGCACTGGAACACTGGATGCACTTTACCCAGCAACCTTGGTAGTCTTAGCTCTATATTTACCGGGTTGATCACTTTCACTATGGGGAAAGGACCTATGTATTTTGGCCCTAACTTCTTGCAACTTTGTTTCAGTTTAAGGTACTTGGTGGACAGATACACCTTATCCTCTACATGGGATGCTTCCTGGAGAGCTCATTTCTTTTCTGTCTGTTTTTTTCTGACTTTTGGCTGCCTTAATAATAATAATACAGTTGGAAGGGACCTTGGAGGTCATGTAGTCCAACCCCCTGCTCAGGCAGGAAACCCAATACCATTTCAGACAAGTGGCTGTCTAGTCTCTTCTTAAAAACTTCCAGTGTTGGAGCATTCACAGCTTCTGGAGGCAGGTTGTTCCACTGATTAATTGTTCTAACTGTCAGAAAATTCTTCTTAGTTCTAGGTTGCTTCTCTCTTTGGTTAGTTTCCATCCATTGCTTCTTGTTCTGTCTGCAAGTGCTTTGAGGAATAGCTTGACTCCCTCTTCTTTGTGGCAGCCCCTGAAATATTGGAACATTGCTATCATGTCCCCCCTCATCCTTCTCTTCATTAGACCAGCAACCATTCCTTATATGTTTTAGCCTCCAGTCCCCTAATCATCTTGGTTGCTCTTCTCTATACTCTTTCTAGAGTCTCAACATCTTCTTTACATTGTGGTGACCAAAATTGGATGCAGTATTCCAAGTGGAATTACCAAAGCATTGTAAAGTGGTATTAAGACTTCACGTGATCTTGATTTTATCCCTCTGTTAGTGCAGCCCAGCACTGTGTTGGCTTTTTTGGCAGCTGCAGCACACTGCTGGCTCATATTTAAGTGATTGTCCACTAGGACTCCAAGATCCCTCTCACAGTTGCTACTATTGAGACAGGTACCACCTATACTATACCTGTACATTTGGTTTTTCTTGCCTAAATGTAGAATCTTACTTTTTTTCACCATTGAATTTCATTTTGTTAGATAGAGCCCAATGTTCAAATCTGTCAAGATCCTTCTGTATCTTAAGCCTATCTTCCGGAGTGTTGGCTATTCCTGCCAGCTTGGTGTCGTCTGCAAATTTGATGAGTTCCCCATCTATCCCCTCATCCAAATCATTGATGAATATGTTGAAGAGCACTGGGCCCAGAATAGAGCCCTGGGGCACCCCACTACCCACTTCCCTCCATGTAGATGCAGTTCCATTGAGGACCACACACTGAGTACGGCTGGTCAGCCAGCTATGAATCCATCTGGTGATGATGCTGTCTAACCCACATTTTCCTATCTTATCAAGTAGTAGGTTGTGGCCTATTTTATCAAATGCCTTATTGAAGTCCAAGTAAATTATATCCACAGCATTGCTCTGGTCCACTAATTTTGTCACCTGGTCAAAGAATGCAAGAATATTTGCCTGGCATGATCTGTTTTTGACAAACCCATGTTGGCTTTTGGTAATGACTTTGTTTGCCTCTAGGTGTTCGCTGATTTGTTGCTTGATTATCTTTTCCAAGATCTTCCCAGGTATTGATGTCAGGCTGATATGTCTGTAGTTTCCTGGATCCATCTTTTTCCCTTTTTTGAAGACGGGAACTACATCAGCTTTTTTCCAGTTCTCTGGTAGTTCCCCAGTGCTCTAGGATCTTTGAAAGATCCTCAATGGTTCTGAGATCACATCTGCCAGTTCCTTCAGAACCTTAGTTAAAGCCTTCTTCGCATTGCTCCAAACCTTTTGAAAAGAACCAATCCAGTCACTTAGGATGTTTGAGGATGGGGTCTCCTGGGGGCATTCTGGAATGGGCACAAACTCCCTCCTTATGGCTAACTTAAATGGAATGAAACCAGTATTGCTGTGCACTGAATTGTTATATGCCACTTCTGCAAATGGCAAAAGCTCTGACCAGTTTGGTTGCTGGTAGTTGACATAGCAACGCAGGTACTGTTCCACTATTGCGTTAGCTCGTTCCGCCAATCCATTCGTACTCTGGTAAAAAACGAAACTGAGCCCCTGGGAAGATCCAATCATCTTCACAAACTTCCTCCAGAACTTGGCAGTTAATTGGACCCCCGATCTGAGATGATGCGCTTAGGTGCTCCATGCAGCCGATAGATGTGCTGCAAAAACATCATCCCCAGCTTCTGGGCTGAGGGGAGACCAGCACAGGCGATGAAATGGGCCTGCTTGGAAAATAGGTCTATTACGGTCCAGATCACGGTGTTTCCCCCACTCTCAGGCAGTTCCATTATAAAGTCCATGGCTATCTCCTCCAAGGGTGTGGTTGGGTCAGCCACCTGGTGCAACAGTCCCAGAGTCTTTCCTGGTAGTCTTTTGCCGGCTGCAAAGACAGCACAACTCCCCACATAGCTTTCAATGTCTTTGTTCATCTTTGGCCACCAGAATTGAGATGCAGTGTCGTCAGAAGCCCAAAGTGGCCTGCTTGTTTAGCATCATGACTGCATTGTAGGACTTGCAGTCCTGGGACATACAATTTGTCCCCCTTCCACACCAACCCTCTCTCATGGTCAACTCCTTCTGATGAGCCACAAACCATGTGTCAGTTTGCAGCTCTTGTTTCAACTGCTGTGCTGTGCTGGTGTGTATGTGGGGGGTGAGCTTCTCTTTTTCTCCTGCCAACTGGTTGTTGCTTGCACTGCTTGCTACCTCACCACCTCCTGTTGAGTGCTTTTGTATTGGGGCATGCAGGATGTATTTTAGCTCAAGGTCAAATCTTTTGAAATACCACCCACTTGACTTGTTTTGAAAAAGGTTTGCGGGGAGTCTTTAAATCTTCTAAGTTTTTATGATCAGCCCATGTGTTTATGATCAGTCTCAAAAGGGACCTTGCTTCCTTCCAGGAAGTGTCTCCAAATCAGTAGAGCCCACTGCACTGCAAAAGCCTTTCCGTGTCATTTAGCTTGTGAGACATGTATGCGCACGGCTGTAAGTTCCCCTCCCCATTTCACTGGAGGAAGATGGCTCCCACAGCCACATCGCTGGCATCTGCCTGGATTACGAAAGACTCCTCAGGGTTTGGGTGTTTCAGCACTGGTTCAGTGGTGAATAGCCCCTTTAACTTTTCGAATGCCGCTTGCAATTCCATTGTCCAGTTTAAGGACTGATTCGGCTGGGGCTTTTCCTGTTTTCAACAATGGTGAATCGACAAGATATCGGTGATCGACAAGATGATTGTGGCAAAAGAAGGGATAATTTGCCAGTTGAAGTTTGCAAACCCCAGGAAACTCTGCAGTTGCTTGCGGATGTGAGGGGCCTGCCATTCCAAGATGGACTTCACCTTTCCTGGGTCCATCTCTATTTCCTAGCATGACACACGGTAGCCCAAATAGTCCAGCCTAGATTTATGAAACTTGCATTTTGTCAGCTTGGCATACAGCTTAGCGTCCAATAGCTTTCTCAGCACCTGTTGCAAGAGTTTCACATGCTCCTCCATGGTCTCAGTATAAATGAGGATGTCATCAAGATAACACAAGGACCCCCTTATAAAGATGCTCATGCAGCACTTTGTTTATGAGTTGCATGAATACAGCTGGGGTTCAGTTTAAAGGCATGACTTTAAATTGGTAGACACCAAGGGGGCAGTTGAAGGCTGTCTTCCACTCATCACCTTCCTTAATCCTTACCCAGTAGTAAACCTCCCTCAGGTTTAGTTTTGTAAAGATCTTTCCTTTTGCCAAATGGCCTTCATGAGAGGGAGGGGGTACATGTTGTCCACGCAAACCTTGTTAATCACACGAAAATCAACACACAATCTCAGCAACCTATCTTTCTTCTCCTTGAATAGTATGGGGGCTGCCACTTGGATTTTGCAGCTTGGGTGAACCTCCTCACCAAATTCTTGTCAATTCTTGTCAAGACTCTCTCCCAATAGATCCGAGGCCCCCACTTAGCTAACCAAGCTAGGCCCAGGATCATGCCCTCTGCCATCTTTGGGGTGACCATAAAACAAATAGTCTCTTGGTGGACTTCCAACTCTAGCTGTACCGGCTCCATCAGATGGGAAACAGCCTTGCCCCCTATCAGCAAGCATTGACCTGCTCAGACTTCACAGAATTCCTAAGTTTCCTCACATGTAGTCCTAGCCTCTGCACAGCAGCTTGACTAAATAGGCAACGGGAACAGCCAGAGTCTATGAGGGCCTTAACCATCCCCCTCACCAGTGAGCAGGATGCACTGATGAGGTGGTTAACCGGTCCATTCACCATCAGGTCGTCTTCTCCCTCACTCTCGCTGTCATAAAGGACCATCGGTGGCTCCTCTTCGGTTGGAGTTCCCCTCCACTCAACAACCTGTGTCGCTGCTCATGACTTCTCCTTTCCCTTCTTTGGTGGCTTCTTCAGCTTCGAAGGGGTTGGGGTCACAGGAGCCATCCAGGGTGTTGGTGCCAAGCACATTATGGCTCTGTGGCCTTCCTGAGTGCAATGGAAGCACATGATGGGTGCGTGTTTGGGCAACCTAGCAGGGGCTGGGGATGCTTTCTCCCCAAAGTGTGCCTCTCCTGGCTTTTCTTCAGCTGCAGATTTATGCCGCCGCTGGCCTTGTATGCCTCCAGGTCTAACTCCAGGGTGGTAACTAGTTGGTAGCAATCACCAAGCTGGTTTGGGATCCCTCGGGCCAGACACAGTTGGAAGAGGTCGTGGCTCAGCCCTTCTCGGAAGTATTGAGTCAAGAGATGTTCCGGCCAGTTCCTCAGCCTCCCCGCAATCCTCCTGAAGTTTTGAATATACTCAATCATGAGTCTAGTTCCTTGCTTGATCTTATGGACTGCAGCTCCACCCGTAGCATCTGTGCTTGGTCTCCGAACCAAGCTCTGAGACCACAGAGGAAAGTGTTTGGATCTGCCAGCTCAGGGGCACTTTTGTCGTGGAGGATGGTCACCCACTCTGCTGCCTCTTCTTCCAGGTTAGTCACAATGACATCCACCTGGTCCACATTGTCAGGATAATTATCTCCATGCCGATCTAGGTGGGTCCAGACTTGATTGAGGAAACCTGCCAGCTTTTCTGGAGTCCCACTGAATGTTGCCCTCATTGGTGGGGCTGGAGGCGGTCAGGATGCTGGTGCTGACCACTGCACCCATGCTCCAAAGTTTGAGTACATCCCTGGCTGTGCTCTATACCTGCATCTCGGCTGGGGTTGCCAACCCACTCCCCCAAGCTGAGAAGCAAGCGGCAGCAGCAGGCTGCAGGTTCTCCACCCCGGACTTGGTTCGGGGGGGGAAGGTAGCCCAGGAAGCAGGCTAACTGTCCCCCCATCATTGCTGTTGCCGTTCTCACTGAGCGTTGGGGTAAAGGGATCGCTGTCAGCATCAGGGCTGAACCCACCAGGGATTCGGGATCCAGCTGCGGGACCAACCCTCCTCCATGGACTGAAGTGCTGCCTCAGCTGTTCCACTAACTGGCTGCTGCATCTTGGCAGGTAGCGCTCCCTGGGTGCTGTTCCCTCCGAGGCTTCATGTTTCCACCATTCCAACCCCTTGGCTCCTTCGGGCTGGGGGCAGTACGATCAGAACTCAGCTTCGATGATTCTCCACAACTCCTCTCTCCACCTCTCCACCTCAGGCTGGTTGAACCAGCCAGTTCCCATCAGCTTCGGGGTTGCCTCCCTCCATTCAGCTTGCTCCTTGGGTTGGGTTGAGGCTGGTGGAGTTACAAAGCTGGAATTCCACTGATCAACCCCAAGCTAGCTCCAACTGGCTTCTCTGTTTCAGGCATCTTCTCCTGAGTCTTCACCACCCCTCTGGAGGCTCCCAGCAGGGTGTAGGGGCTCAGGAATGGAATTTAAATTGTTTAGAGAGCTAGCTTAGTGTCAACCTCCAGCTGAAAAGCCCAACCAAGCAAAACATCAGAGCCATTGTAAACTTCTAATGTATACTTTTATTGAGCAGAATCAAACTGGCAAGGTCAAAGGAAAGCTAGCTCTAAGGAAATGGTGGAAAACAGTTAATTAAAAGAACAAAACTTCTTTCACCCCTCTCTGAAAGTACAGGTCACATTGTCCAATACATCTTCTAGTAGTTATTATCAGAACAAACTCTAGTTTGCCAAAACAATTCTTTGGCAGCTTCGGGTCTCATGTTGCTAAGGATACCTGTAGGTTCAAAGCTCTTTCCCTTCCTCCCCCCTCTGTTGGCAAGTTAGAAGCACGCTATAGTCCTAAAGGTAGTAGGTTTTGTAGCTTGACATTTACTCCTTCAGATTCACATGAACTATACCTTAGTGCTGAAGAAACTAATTGATGATATGATAAAACTGTATTTACCGTTATTACTTTTCAGAAATCTTGTTGAACAGGTAAAATGCCTGTTCATGTTGAGAGGAAAGCAAATATATTATCTAGCTTCAAAAAAGAAAGACTGATTTAGGAATTATAGATTATCTTAGGGAATATATACTTGGATATTGATACCTTGAAAGATTTTACAGCATATCATAAAGAAATTGATCTATAAGTATGTTGAAAACAATGCATTGATTACTCAAAAGTTAGGGTACGTTTTTAATGAACAGGACTTTTATCTCAACTTTTGAGAATAAATTGTAGATAAGCAATAAACGTAAAATATTTTGATATCAGCAATATCATCAACATATCTTATCAGAAGTCTATGCCAGAGGATCTAAGGAAGAAATTAGAAAAGCAATGCTATGCTGCCATGATGCAAGTTTGGGCCCTTTTGTATATGATATTCACACATATATAAAATTGTTCAAAAGTAGAAATTTGAAGTATAATGCTCCACAGATGGACTTTGAATTTAGTGTTTTTCTATAGGGTTGGTGTTTTTAAATGTTAAATTTAAGTGTTAATTTAAACATTTAACCTTGGGTTACAAATTCTGGTCTTGATAGCTCTAATAGTTTGGCCCATGTAAATTTTAGGACAGGATGGCTTTTATAAGAATGTTTTTCGTAAATGATTTGTTACTTGAACATAATTTGAAGCTATTTTAGACTTTTACTGAACTATTTGAATACACAAATGAAAATTGGCCATGTTTAGAAGTATTATTATATGTAATTTGCAAATCATTCTTATGTTCTTTTTGTATTATTTGTGTTGTTACAGAGCTGTTGAAAAGGAAAAAAAAACCTAAAACGCAGTGGGCCTTAATAAAAACTTCTTTATTATTATGTGGAAATAGCTCCTTTCTCTGTCTCTTTTGTGTCAGCAGTTTCTGCTTTCTTCTATTATAGTGCTTTAATACCACCCTGGTTGCTCTGGATTGGGTAGCTCATGCTGTGAATGTGCTTTGAGAGCCAGACCTTGAAAAAAAGGATATCTGCAGCTCTGAGAAGGTAGAGAATCCTGATTAGATTATTAGAAAGATTTCTGAACATGACTTACTTAACAACTGACTTGCTTAGCAACACAAATTCTGGTCCAAATTGTAGTCATAAGGACTACCTATTTAATGTTAACAAGTACTTAGTCTGAAGTACAGTGTCTGTGAAATGTAATTTTAATTTCTGTCATTTTCTGTGCCACAATATATTCACAATCAAGTTGTTGCTTTCTAATATACTGTAATAAGTGAATGTAGATTAATAATCTGTCTTTCATGCAGGCAGAATATGTAAGCAATGATAATTTATGAGTAATAACTTGTTTATGCAAGCAGAGCAACCTGGTAATTATGCTTTCCTCTACAAGAGACAAGGATAAAGTTGTATATGAGTACAGATAGTCCTCGACTTACAATTGTAATAATGCCTGCCCATCACAGTTGGAAATCATAACTACCATAAAAATGTAACATGAAAAAATGAAAAGAGAAATTCAGTCAGTAGAGAAAAAAAGAGAGAATGTACTTGTCAAGTCTAATGGCTATTCTATTTGAAAAAAATGTGCAAAGAACTACATATTATATTCTAACATCTCTGACTTTCTGATCCTAAAATTCTCCTTACTACTGCTGTTTTTTTTCAGGGGTCAGTTTAGCTTCAACAATTCTTCAGCAGTAAAATGATTTATCTTAAATCAGAATTTTAAATCTAATTTCAGTTTGGTTGACAAAACACTACTTATAATTAACTACAGCTAATTTTGATAATATCAGAATAACAGCGGATGAGTTTGTCAGTTGCTAACCCCCAGATTTATATATATTTTACTGCATGTGATTTATTTTCAACTTACATCTGTGATCATTTTTCCTCTGGTTTTGTTCCTTTCTCTGTGGTTGGCTCGCTTCTGTTTCTGTTGCAAAACCCGTTCCCTGGTGGTACGATACTCCAGTGCAAATTCACTAATAATCTTGCAGAATTTATTGATGTTGACTTCACGGATTGCATAAAGAGGATAGCCCATAAATAACAAGAAGGAGTGGAACCTAGACAACCACAACAAGTTACATTTTAGAATTTTTCTATAGTTAGTAACAGAATGCCCCCATCTATACTTTTCATGCAGAAAATCAAAGTTTGGCATTTTGGGGGATAGAAGACCTCCAAAATCCCTTCCAACTCTGTTACTCTGTTAAAAAATAGAGATTTTTGAATTAGGAACTTATATTCTATGTTTTCCAGATATTTCTGTTTCTCATGCCTTTGAATCCCTTGCCTTCAGTCCAAGGATTTATAAATATAAAGAGAGTGACAACAAAGATATAGTGTCAACGCTGCAAATACTGTATATTCTTGCTTTGACAATATACAGAACTGTCTGGTATTTTTATAGTTAAACCAGGCAACAGGGAAAAAAGGAGGAGAATAAGGATAGCCCGGGAAAAAGAAACCGGAAGTAAATCACATCTTCCAAGTTAATTGGAAGATGTGAACCATGACCCCAAAATAAGGGAGGGGAAAATGCTTAGAATGTATATGTGTAACGGAAAAGAAGCCAGATCTAAGCATTTCCTCCATGCTGTACTGACGTCTCTGTAACCTTAATAAATGCTTTTAGGAAAAAATATGCCTGAAAGTCCTTTTAAGTGTTTCGTTAATCAGACACATGACATATAGTTTGTGATAATTTTTTCCTTATCTTTCATGTGATGACACATAAAATAAATTTTGGAGGAATGGAGGAACTGAATAACATATTGATTTTATTAGATTTTTACTTAATTAATATCAATCCAATATCAGCAAGATAAGGATGTTTGGAAATACTCTAATAAAGAAAAAGATACGTATACCATCCGTCCATATTTGTCATTTTGATAAATTTCAGATTTATATCTAATAGTAGCAACTATTGTGAAAGATGGCTTCTTACTTTCTTGTTCCCTAGTAGTATTTATTCATTATGAATTGCACTGTATTCCATTATTTTTTTAAAAGTAATTAAAATATATTTTAAACTTATGAGCAATATATACACAAAATTATTATTTTTAAGTCTTGCTAACAATAAATTGTTAATAACTGTGCAGCTAAAAATATTCAGCTGATGTGAATGAGAAAAGCAGATAAAAGTTCTGCATAGGACTCAACTTCAAGAACTTAGTTATTTTAAGAATTAGTGACTAATTGTTTTCTCTCTTACATAATATTCTGCAGAATATCATGTATCTCTTTGTAATGCTCCCACTTGCTGGTTCAGAGCCCTGTTCCTGAGCTCTATGAAAAATAAATCCATGCCTTCTTCCACATGATGCCTCTTCAAGCATTGGAAGACAGCTATCATGACCCTCCTTAGCCTTCTCTTCTTTAGGCTAAACATACTTGGTTCATAAGATTTAGAATCTGTCCCTCATTATCTTTATTGTTCTTCTTTGCATTTTTTCTAGTTTCTTTGCATTCTTACATTGTGGTGACCAAAACTGGACACAGTATTTTAGATGTGGTCTGACAATATAGCATACGGCAGGCTATCATTTCCTGTTATCTCAACATTGTCTCTCTCTTATTGCAACATTTGTTCTTTTGGCAGGTGCAGCATACCACTAGTCAAGTGCTTATACTATAGTCCACCAGGCCATCCAAAATTCTTCTTACAAGTACTATTGCTAAGTCAGGAATCATCTATCCTGTCACTATTCTCCTACTTTTTCTTAAGTATAGAACTCTAAACTTGTCACCACTGAATTACATTTTAATGGAAAAAGCCCAATGCTTTAAATCTTTCAAGATCCTTTTGAACTTCAAGCCTGCTTTCTGAACTGCTGGCATTGCCTCCCCTCCAGCTTTGTATAACTGCAAATTTGCTGAACATTTCATCTTAACATTCATAAAATATTGAAATGCATCTGGTCTAGGACAGAAATCTGAGCACCTTACTGTTTGTCTGTCTGTCTCTCTCTCTCTCTCACACACACACACACACCTTTAATGTGGTAAAATAAGGTAGAATAATGAACAATTGCTGGAATAATGATTTGTCTGCATAATTGATAGAATAATGATGTAATGCATAATCACTGGGAAAGTTCTGTGTCAGTAATATGTGATTAACCAAATGCACATTGCACATAGATACTTTGTATGTAGCAAAACCTACCATTGTATGCCCATGAGAAACGATCCTAATGTATTACAATGTGTATTTCAATGTGTAGTCCTTTGTTCCTAAGAAAAGGAAAGTATAAAACTGAAGTCTAATCCCGCCCTCCTTGTTCAGAATTGCCTGTCTTTGTGCTTCTGAACCTGCGCAAATAAACTTCTCTGCTAACACCCTCTGGAATTCATAAGAGTCCTTTCGTTTTCCACAAGAATTTAGCATCAGTACTGAGGCCAATTTGTCTGGCAGCCACCATTTTGTCCCTGCCCATTTGTTGGTGGGGACAAAAAGGCAGCTGCATTTGGATCACTGCTGCATGCCCCAAAGACAAACTGTTTTCTTTTGCTAACTTCTACAGCGCAGTGCTATAGAAACTCTCTAAGACAGCAAAATGAAATAGTTTATCTGGTGGCAGCCATTTTGTCTCACCTGTTAATGGCTAGGGATAAAATGGCTGCCACTTTTGGATCGCTGCAACACAGCCCAGGAGCACATGGCCTTCCCTTCTTCCATAACATGAAGTCTGGATAGCTTCAGAAGGTAAGTGTAGGGTATGATGGGCATGTGGAGAGGAGACCTAAATACTGCACCTTCAAGAGGGGTAAAATGGGGGGTACTGCAGCAATCCTGTTATGGGTTGTAAGGCTGAATGACCTCAAGCCTGCTGCAGCTATCATAATTTTGAAATGGGGGCAGAATTTAATTTTGAAACTTGGTTAAATAGCCTATTGCACCTTAAGGATTAACTGTAGCATATTGTAGATTTTATCATAAAGATAGCTTAATAAAAAAAATAAAATGAATCTAAAGTATTTGTTGCTGGAATTAAAAAAAGAATTTAAAATATTTGGTGCTGGAATAAATAAAGCAATGGTTTTACGGAAAAGTTTTTATCCTCTTGACCAAACATTCTCAATGTATGGTTATAACCCCCTGGGAGATCCAAAGCAAATTTAAGGAGAAGGGAGTCATCACACTATTTATTATAATTTACACATATTATCCAGGCAGAGGAGAAATGTGGTCAAAATGGGTCCACTTACATTTGATTGCTCTGACTAATCACACCAATCTCAACCTCCATGTAAATGTAGAGGATTTTTGTGGGAGGGGGTACTCAGCTTGTCACAAATGTCATGGCAGTAAGAGTACCCCTCCTTAATAATCTACCTTTCTCCAACCAGGCTAGAAATCCCTGGGTCAGGGTAGGCATGAGAGGAACTAAGAGTTGGCACCTGGGATTCTGGATTGAAAGAAGTGTGACCAGGGCCAGGAGGAGAAAGAAAAAATGATGGCTGCCACTGCCTTCTATTCCTTCTGCTTGTGAAAGCTGTGGTGGTGCCAGCAGCTTGAGTGGGAAAGGCAGAAACTATGCCACCAACTTTCCTGTTCATCATAAGGATATGAGTGATACGATGCCACAATGAGGCAGGAATAGCACTCCAGACTTATCTGGAGCAGCACATTCCCATGGATTGCAAACATGAGTCTCTTCGGTTGTCTACCTTTCTTCGAGCTTTCCACCACCTCCTTGCAAAAAAAAAAAGTAAATAAGAAAGGAGGAAGAATAAAAAGTGTTACACTTTGGTTTTCCTTCCTTCACAGGTTTTACATTTGGGCTTCATGGAAACAAAAACCATTTCTTCCTAAGTGTGTCATAATGATTAAACTGTTGGAATGGCATCTGGTAGTCCCAGGTTCAAATCCATCTTTAGCTATGGAAATTCACAAAGTAATTTTGGACCAGTCACTCTCTTTGAGTCCACCCTAGCTCTCACAGCTGTTGTAGGAAGATGTACTGTGTATGCTAAATGAAGTTCCTAAATGAAAGGTGGTAAAATTTTAATAAATAATTCATTGGTACATATATAAACAGGAATGGGGGGAGGGTTTTCTGGTTTAATGAATACTATCCTGATGAATTTTGGAGATTTTCTCCGGGAGAGTCAGTCAGATAGGCTTTATGCCACCATTGTCAACGCTGCTAACATCAGATGTTCTTGCTTTGACAATATATGAAGATGCAGCCATTTTCTCTTTAACCTGTGTATTACTTTTAGAGTTAGAATTAGATGGTGCTGGAGGGGAGGGGGAAGAATGTGCATGGGGATTAGTTAGACATAACAATATCTCAGTAGAGTATTCTTCAAGATTGTTTGAAATAAGAGAAGATAAGAAGTGATGGGTTATGGAATTGGAGGGAAAGTTCACACTTCAAACTAATTGGAGAATGTGATTAATGACTGTTAATTGGAGGAGGGAATTATGCTTCGATACTATGTGTTTAGGGGAGGAGAATTCAGATTTTGGCTGCACCTATGTACATGCCAAAGCTATGTTGCTCAATTAAAGATTCTTTAAGGTAAACAATGCCTCAAAGTTCTTTGAAGAGTTTCATCTTTCAGAACCATGACAACCATCTTAAAGAAATTAGTTTAAAACCATCTTAACTAATTAGTTTAAATCAATTATATCTTGACAATAACCTCCAGGTATTTTGAAAATACATACTTCTATCACATAATTTTCATATATTAATCATACTGTGCCTTAATACTCTACCTGTTGATTATTCTTCTGTGGACAATCTTTAAAATTATTATTCTTTCTGCACAGTCTTTAAGGAACTCTGACATTTTTTGTTTTAATGTTGATTTCATTTCATGCTTAGCAATGGCCTTCAAATGATCCCATGATGCTTTGCATCTTTTTTCCATTTGACATAAGTTATCCTGAAGTTGTTCAAAGTCAACCTGAAAGGAAGAAAAAGAATACAAAACTGTTATATAGACTAGTATTTCATCTTTGCAGCATACATAAATGCCTTATCTTTCATCATGATTTCCAAACTTTATGACACAAAAATCATTATTTCTCTCTGGTTGTGGAAGGTAGTTCACAGAAAATAAGGTATTCCAACATTTGGGAAGAGAAAGTTAAAGAAAGAATGCTTAGTGTAAATGAAGATGATTATTCTGCCAGGATCATAATCCTGAGCAAGGTTTTTCTGGCAGTTTGTTCAGGTAAAGAAGACACAGATGCCCAGATTATAATTTAAGATTTTTTAAAAAGTGCTTGGTTTTGGCCAACATTATATATTGGAGGTAGTTTTGTACTTTATTCAAATTAACAGAGAACTTAGGCAATATCACTAACTAAAATAATACACAGGCAATCCTCAACTTATAACCATTCACGTAGTGACCATTTGAATTTACAATGGCACTGAAAAAAGTGACTTATGACCATTTTTCATACCTACGACTGTTGTAGCATCTCTGTAATCAAATGATCAAAATTTGGATGCTTGGGAATATTTATGATGGTTGAAGTGTCCTGGGATCATTTATCACCTTTTTTGACCTTCTGACTAGCAAAATCAATGAGGAAGCCTGATTTACTTAACAATCATGTCCCTAATTTAACAATTGCAGTGATTCACTTAACGACTGTGGCAAAAAAGTCACAAAATGGGGCAACATTCACTTAACAACTGTCTTGCTTAGCAATGGAATTTTGGGCTCAATTATGGTTGTAAGTCGAGGGCAACCTGCAATTATTTTTTTAACTTCTTTTTATCATACTTGATCATTGTACTCCAAGTACAATGGATGACTATGAGCCAGCAGTGTGCAGCAGCAGCCAAAAAAGCTAATACAATCCTGGGTTGTATAAACAGAGGCATAGAATCAAGATCACGCGAAGTATTAGTACCGCTTTATAAAACTCTAGTAAGACCACACCGGGAATACTGCAGCCAATTTTGGTCACCATATCACAAAAAAGATGTTGAGAGTTTGGAAAAAATTCAGAGAAGAGCAACTAAGATGATCAAAGGCCTGGAGACTAAAACATATGAAGAACGGCTGCAGGGCTTGGGTTTGCTAATCTAAAGAAAAGAAATAAGGGAGACATGATAGCAGTATTCCAGTATGTGAGGGGCTGCCACCAAGAAGAGGGGGTCATGTTATTCACCAAAGCACCAGAGGGCAGGACAAGAAACAATGGTTGGAAACTGAACAAAGAGAGAAGCAACCTAGAATTAAGGAGAAACTTCCTAACCATGAGGACAATTAACCAGTGGAACAGCTTGCCTCCAGAAATTGTGGGCACTCCATCACTGGAGATTTTTAAGAAGAAGCTGGACAGTCACTTGTCTGAGATAGTATAGGTCCTCCTGCTTGAGCAGGGGGCTGGACTAGAAGACCTCCAAGGTCCCTTCCAGCTCTATACTATTCAAAGTAAACTGCCTTTGTGTTATGTGAGACATATTTATAATTTTGAATGTTTGTGGCAATACATTTTATTGCTATAAAGTTTAAAATGGAAGAAGACAAAAAGTTCCGCAATAAATAAGACAAGAAGTGTTAAGGTCATTAACCATAAAAAGTGTTTAAATGGCAATACTCCAGAATTTGCCTTATAATGCTAAAATAGAAAATCCCAGTGAAATTTCACTACATAAAGATACATACTACATAAGATACTTTGTGTAATTGCTAAACACAGATGCAGTGACAATTATGGATGTACATAAATTGCAATTATGTTTTTGTTATTATACTAGGTCATGGAATACATGTTCAAAATGAATTAGGACCATCTTCTTACAAATACATACCTTATAAATAGGAAAATTTCATTTATTATCTTTTATAGAAGAAATAAACAAACAATAGTGTTAAAAAAAAAACCCTAAATCCACTAAACTTTTATATTTGACATATGACCTAGAATTAAGGGATGGGAGATTAGATTTTGATTAGATTGGTTGAGATTTAGGGGCTGTTGAATAAGACTACTAATTCCAGTAATTCCTTCCACTCTGGTGGAAGACTATAAAAAATGGTATTCAGTTAGCGATCTACCTCCTATTTTTTTCTTGGTTTTTTTGATGATTTTCTAAAATAAAATGATCATATGAGAAATCATTTTTTCTCTGTTGCATTTAATCAATGAAATGATAGTATTATGACATAATAGATCAGACAGGTCAAACTCGCGACATCACGTGATGTTGCGCAATGTATCAGAGCTTTTTCCCCATTGCCGGCAATCGGGTGGGTGCGGTTTCCTGGTGATGCATCCCGCCCGCGGGCCGGCAGTTTGATACCCCTGCAATAGATGAAGAGGGAAGAAACTAGCTTGTGCCTAGGGGAAGAGGGAGAAACTAGCTTGTGCCTAGGAACTATGAATCAGGGTGAAACAAGTTTTTGCAAATGGAAAAATAGTCAATTAACATGGTCTGCAGAAAACAGAGCCTCATGTCAGATTCTAAATAAATCCAAATGAATCAAAGATACAATCTAATTGCTAAACACAGATGGTGACATGAATTTATATAAGCATCGTGTCTGTTTGGTATACTGGTTAAGGTAGCAAGTTAGAAATCAGGAAATTATCAGTTCTAGTCCTGTCATAGGCATGAAAGTTAGCTGGGGCCAGTCACTCTCTCTTAGCCCAATTCACCTTACAGGGTTGTTATTGTGGGGAAAATAGAAAAAGGAGGGAGTATTATGTATGCTTGCCACCTTGATTTGATGGAAAGATTGATTGACTGAATAAAAAATAAATAATATACAAAGATAAGAGCAACAAAGATGATTAGGGAAGTGGAGGCTAAAAGTATATGAGGTGTTAAGTTTTCTGTTCGATGCGGCATTGAAGAGGCAGTAGGTGAAAAACAACTCTCTTTATTGTAAAGTCAAAACAGAAACTAACAACCATATTTATACACTCAGCCTAAAGGCAGCAGCCAATAGGAACACAGTATTTTCCCGCTTAAATGCATAATAAGTAGTTTGCAGACAGAAAATCTGGTTTGTTGGCCATGTGGCCTGCTAACCGTTTTTTCACAGTTCTCAGCATCTCAATTCTCAGACTTTAATTCAATACATTACACCCCTTCCCCCTAGATCATTTACACTTACAAAATCTTTTCTGTTTGTGTAAAACATTACAATTGTTCCAATGGCAAAAATACATAAGCATTCAAGTTTACAATGACAGAAATCCTATGTAGTCATTTAAGTACTTCGGTGGCCCTTTTGCCCGCTCTGAACATCTCAGAGCTACCGTTAGCTCCTGGTCTACAAGCTCGCCTGCCAGGCTTAGTAGACTGGGGCTGTGTGTTCCGTTCGTCATGTGTAGAGCCGATTCTTGGAGGCTGGTCTGACCAGGTAGACCCGAGCCTGTGTCCATCTCTCTGTGGCTGGTCTGTCCTGGTAGACCTGAGCCAGTGTCCCGCGGTGAAGTAGGGCTCACCGGACCGACATGTGGAGCTGATTGATGGCAGTGTCCCGTAGCCAAAGTGCCTGAGTTAGGGGCAGTCTCATGGTTTGCAAACCCCCCGTATGGCAATCGAAAAGTCTCGCCCTCACTTGGGGACTCGGATGCACGATCGCAATCATGTTCCCCCTCCACCTGAACAGAGTCATGAGCTAATGGCTGGGTTGCTATCCTCTGTTGCAGCGGGTCAATGTGCCTGCGAAGCACACAACTGTCTTCCAGGACCACTTCATATGAGAGAGGCCCTGACACTTTACCAACCACAGCTACCACCCACAGTGCCCCTTGCCCGTAGTTTCACGCCCACACCAGGTTGACAACTTGCAAGTGCCTTGGAGCCTTTGGCTGCTGTGCTTGTGAAGCAACCCTGTCTGGATGTAAGCGATCCAGCTTTGTGATCAAGCACCGCCCCATCTTAATTCTGCTGGGCTCCTTCACGTAGAAGTGCAGGACGTTGTGCGTTGGCAGAGTAAGAAATCTGCCAGCCTATGGTGCCAGTTGCCAGTTGCAACCCCCTTCAAGGATTCCTTGGTGGTTCTGACCATGCGTTCCGCTTGGCCGTTAGAGGCCGGGTGAAAAGGAGCCGAGGTGGCGTGCCTAATCATATTAGCCCTTATAAAGGACTGAAATTCTGCAGAAGTAAATTGAGCCCCATTGTCTGAAACTATGACATCAGGGAGCCCATGCATTGCAAAGATGCTGTGCAGAACCTGGATGGTCCTAGCAGTAGTCATAGTGGATACAGGAACGACCTCTAACCACTTAGAGTGGCTGTCCACTACTATGAGGAAGAGTTGCCCCTGAAAGGGGCCTGTAAAATCAATATGAATCCTCGACCACGGGGCTTGTGTGGTTTCCCATCTGTGGACCGGGGCATGTGGCATTTCTGGCCTTGACTGCTGGCAAATAATGCAGCTGTGGACCTGGGCCTAAATATCTTTATCGAGCCCAGGCCACCAAAGGTAGCTTCGCGTGAGTGCCTTCATCTGGAATATTCCCAGATGTCCCTTATGCAGAGATTCAAGGATTCTAGCCCTCAGTGAGGTCGGGATTACGACCCAACTGCCCCACAAAATGCAACCCTTATGAGCAGATAAATCGTTCTTCCTTCTCCCAAAACTCTGAAAGTTAGGGCCCGGGCACGTTTCCGGCCATCCTGTGAGCACACAGTTCAACACGTGACTCAGCGTGTTGTCTGAAGCTGTCTCAGCAGCTACATCCCCTGCATTAAGGGGAGACTCCGGCAAATCCTGGATAGCCAGGATGCGGTTAGCTGGAGTGGGGTCTGGCTCTAAGTGGGTAGGGGTAACCTACTAAGGCCATCTGCGTGGCCTATTTCTTTGTCCAGTTTATGAATCAGACAATAACTATAAATGGATAGGAATATTGACCATCTCAACATCCTAGGAGAAATAATCTGGGGTGTTTGCTTGTTTGTAGTGAACAACCCCAGAAGTGGCTTGTGGTCTGTGAAGACCATGAAATGGTGGCCATACAAATAGTCATGGAACTTTTTTATACCTGCCACAATGGCCGATGCCTCCCTATCGATCTGCGTGTAGTTGCATTCCGCTGAAGACAGAGTTCTAGAATAATAGGCTATGGGAACTTGTGTCCCATCAGCCTTAAGATGGCTCAACACAGCTCCGATCCCGTACGGGGATGCATCACACGCAATGCTAATTGGCAGCCGCTCATTAAAATGGATCAACATTGCATTTGATGACAGCAGTAATTTAACTGCTGCAAAACTTCACTTGTGGATGCTCGTCCACTTCCACTGAGCGTTCTTGTCCAAGAGCCAGTGTAACGGCTCTGCCATTGCGGCCTTGTGGGGAAGGAAGGCGTGATAAAAATTAAGGAGTCCCAAAAAGGCCTGAAGTTCTCCTTTTGTCTTAAGACTGGGTGTCTGCTGAATTGCTTTGAGCTTGGATTCAGCAGGATGAATGCCTTCGACATCTTTACGAAAACCGAGCAACTCTGTGAAAGTAACTCCAATTTTACATTTTTCTTGCTTTAGCTTCAGCCCCGCAGAAATGCTGCAAGACGGCCCTAAGCCTATCAGTTAGGATTTTGACTGATTCCCCGGCTATGACGACATCATCGAAATACGGGCACACACCTGGAATGTTTCGGAGCGTGCACTCCATTACGCTCTGAAAAATCCCCGGGGCTATACTAACCCCGAACTGTAACCGCCGCACCTTGAAAGCTCCCCTGTGGGTTACTATAGTCTGGGCCTCAGCTGTGGCGTCGTCCACCGGCAGCTGCTGATAGGCCTGGGCCAAATCTAATTTGGCAAAAATGCGACCTCCCTGTAGAGATGCCAAAATGTGACTGACTACAGGCCACCGGGTATGAGTGCTGCTGGAGGGCTTTATTTAGTATGCATTTATAGTTGGCACAAATGCGGACCTCCCTGTTGGCCTTAAGTGGCGTAACCATGGGATTTCCCATGGACTGCTATTCACCGGCTCTAAAATGCCTTGTAGCAACAGCTTGTCCAATTCTGCATTGATTCTTTGCTTAAAAGCGAAAGGCACCCGACGAGGCTTTATCCTTATTGGTGCTATTGTGGGGTCAAGCTGGAGGGCAATTGGGGGGGGGGCTTTGTACTCTCCTAACTCTGGGCTGAAAACATCAGCAAATTCCTTACAAACTGCCGAGAGGCTCGACGTCTGCAAGCTATTTAACCTGGTCACTTGAATCCCCAATGCATCAAACCAATCGAGTCCGATGAGGCTAGTGCAGTTGCCCTCAACTACTATGACTTCCAGGGGACCCTTGAAATTCCTGAACTGCACCCTGAGTGTGGCCTCCCCCTTGACTGTTACATGGGAGTTTTGGAAATCGGTTAGAACGAGGTTTGAAGGCCTGAGCTTAACTCGCTTGCTGCTGCGACTACAAATTTGCTGGAGAGTCCTTTGGAAAATTATTGATAAAGCCGACCCTGTGTCCAACTCCATGTCACAAGGAACCCCTTGCAACTTGACTTTGAGATACAACTTCTCCTTGAGTGGGCGATGGGCACCTGTCCTAAACACGCTCCTTCTACTAGCGTAATAGCCCACCCTGTTTTGTCCGGGAACCCCGGTACCTTTCCGAGGCAACTTTCTGATGAGTGTTCTCTCCTGAGACCCCTACAAACAGCGGCAATGTGGCCTTGCTTGTCACATGCCTGGCATGTTGCTGTGCGGAACCGGCATTCTGCCCGTTTGTGTCGGCCTCCACACCGAAACATTGAGAAAAGGGAACTGTCTTGTTGATTGGTTGTTCGGGCCTTCTTTCAGGTGGTGGCTGTGACTGATCAACTTCGTGATCCGATTCAGAGTTTTCGGCTCTTTCAGCGTCCTCTTGGTGGATGGCCTCCGTGCAAGGAGGGCTCTTGGAGAGCTGTAGGGCCTTGACAGCTCTGCCAGCTGTTTCTTCAGCCATTATTTCCCGCAATGCATCTTGGAATGAGATAGTCTCTTTCGTGAATATCTTCTGTTGAAGCTCCCGACTCCTTAAACCACAAACTAAACAGTCCCTCAGTCTTTCTTTGAGGTCTTTGAATTCGCAAAGTCAGGCCGCTTGTTGAAGAGCAGCTATGAAGTCGGCGGCGGACTTGCCAGGATGTTGGTTTTGATGTTCGAAGACGAGCCGCCAGGCAATGACCAATAGCTTGGGCTCAAATGTTCTTTGAGCATCTTCTTAAGTTCTGAGTACGCAATGGACTAAAGCGGAGGTGGTGCAACAAGTTCTTGGCAATGTCAAATGTTGCCTGACCGCACACACACAGCAGCGTCGTGGCCTTTAGACCGTTGTCTCGAACTTGGTTAACCCGCAGGTAGTTTTCAACTCTCGCGACATAGGAGCTCCACCTCTCTGGATGAGCGATGTCGAATTCAGAGAGTTTTACGATCTTAGCCATGGTGAGTTTTTTGTGGGCCTCTCAATGCCTCGTGCTGCGCAGACTTCCGTGGGACTTCCAGGGCGGATCCTTCGAAGCACTCTCCTCCAGCATTTCCGTACTGGTAGGATAGAGTGAGGGGGGGAAAACACCGTTCCGACCAAGCATCTGCTAGGCCTAACCCCGTAGTGACTCAGCTCTTTGTGGTGAGGCAGCACAATCCCATCTTCGTCACCAGTGTTAGGTTTTCTGTTCGATGCGGCACTGAAGAGGCAGTAGGTGAAAAACAACTCTCTTTATTGTAAAGCCAAAACAGAAACTAACAACCAATGCTCCACCCATACTTATACACTCAGCCTAAAGGCAGCAGCCAACAGGAACACAGTATTATCCTGCTTAAATGCATAATAAGTAGTCTGCAGACAAAAAGTCTGGCTTGTTGGCCACATGGCCTGCTAACCGTTTTTTTCATAGTTCTCAGCATCTTAATTCTCAGACTTTAATTCAATACATTACATGAAGTACGGTTGCAGGAACTGGGTATTTCTAGTCTAGTGAAAAGAAGGACTAGGGGGGCAACATGATAGCAGTGTTCCAATATTTGAGAGGCTGCCACAAAGAAGAATGGGTGAATCTATTTTCCAAAGCACCAGAATGCAAGACAAGAAGCAATAGAGGGAAACTAATCACCAAGAGAAGCAACCTAGAACAAAGAAGAAATTTCCTGACAGTGAGAACAATTAACCAGTGGAACAGTTTGCCTTCAGAAGTTGTGGGTGCTCCATCACTGGAGGCTTTAAAAAAGAGACTGGACAGCCAGTTGTCTGAAATGGTATGGAGTTTTCTGCTTGAGCAGGGGACCCACCTCAATTTTACATCTTAAGAAGACAGAACTCTTGGAATGTCTCTTCCAATAGGGATCTTTATTAAGAGAAGCTGATTGTAGGCATGCTAGACAGGATCTGGGGAATCCTCTCCCACCATTCAATGTTTTAAAGTGTTTCCAAGCAGCCCCCACCCCACAGTTTTTCTGGGCGATTCAATCCATCAGTCTGCTCCGTTGGCACGATCACTCATCCTCTTTTCCTAGATCCCAGGCGTTGTATTTCCCACCCCCTTTTCCACACTGCCGGCAAAGGGGAGTGAGATGAAAGGCGATGGCCACATTGTTATGGTTAGTTCTCTTGATGAGAATCCACGAACGGTCACTTTGTAGTTAATGAAGGAAGTGAGAGTCATAACCCCCCCATGCTTACCCTCCTCCCTTTTTGTAGTATGACAGAATCCAGAATAGAGTAAGAATTGGTTTTTCATCAGAGTAGGTAGATAGAAATGAAATATAATTGGATTCTGACAATTACGTTATTTTCCAGCACCTGCAAACTGTTTAGTATCGTCTAAAGATCAACCAGATAAGGTTAAAATATCATATAAGGACAATGCTGATGATTATCAGCAGGAAGACTTTCCATTGCTGCTAGAGACTACAATTGATTTCCTAGGAACTTTTCTCCTCCATTTCCTAAAAAAAAACAAAACCCTGAATGCCATTTTTTGCATCACTTTCCTTAATCATATACACTTTGTCCAATATCTAGTTAAGATCCTATCTAGGATGGAAGGACTTACCAAGTGATTTATGCCTTCATCATTACTGCAATATGCCTGGCATGAGATTATCTTATCATTGAAAACTATTTTGAAAGTGTAATTGTTATAGAATAAGTAACGTATGTCCTGGTGAGTGACAGCCATGCAACATTTATATTGTGAAGATTGCAGTAGCTTCTAATTTTTGTAGGGGGGGTGCAACTTAAAATGTCTTCAGCACTGCAGGACCATTCTATTGAGATGAACTGACCAGTCCAATTAAGTTAATTGCTTGGTGAACACTTCTCTTGAGAAACTGAAATACTGGTAGTTTCTGGTGTGTCTATGGCAAATTAAATGTCTTCAAAGAAATAGAACTGGAACTGGAGAGAGATTGACATCCAAAGGGCCAACTCTGAATATTGAAATCTCTCCAGATGAAGGAGAGATTGCGAGGTAGCCTACTTTCACTGGACAAATGCTTCTTGTAAGTAAACTGCAGGAATGTAAGTTTTTGCAGTTCACTCAAGAGTTGAGTGGCTGGAAATCATAGGATTGATTCCATCTAGGCTCATAGGACAGTAAGCTCAGCTGAACTTCATTTCCTATGTTTTTGAAATTAATTATTCTACAGAAACAGAGAGCTTTTCTTGTATAGCAGGGTAAGACCCCTCTTGGTGAGTTTTATTTTTCTCTGGATTACGAAACTAAAAGAAGTATTAGAGATTAAAGAAATATTTGATAAAAACTTCTTAGATTCTTAACAAGGAGATGATTTAAGAAAATTTGAAATGGACAAGCAGATAGTTATTTTAAAAGATTATTTTAATGAAAGCTCAATGCAATAAATTGTAATTAAGTGAATTGGACCTCTGTGGTCCAATTTTTTGTTTTATTTTGTTTATTCTAAAGACTTTAGGTCAGAGGTCCCCAACCTTTTGGCACCAGGGACTGGTGCCATGGAGAAAGATTTTTCTGCAGAGGGGGTGTGGTTTTGAATACTGCCTGCATCCTGAGGATGGAGCTTTGCTTATTTGTGGGCCCGCTTGCTGACATGCTGCGGATCAGTGCCGGTCCACGAAGCGGGGGTTGGGGACCCCTGCTTTAGGTAATTGGTGAACTTTAAAAACAAATGATATTAGATTGGAGAAGGATACAGAGGCAGAAATAGATAATGTTTATGTAATAAATTCAAGATTTGCAAGAACAAGACATGTTGCAATGGATATTTTGGTGCATTTTGTGAAGGAAGAAGACAAGAGATTATATTTTATCACAGCATTTTAATACAACACAATTTCAGTGAGATTTTTATATGCACAAAGGTGGAAAGATCTGATGCTATCCACAATGGAGGAATGGATCATGAAGATGGAACTGAGGTGGACAAATTGACTTCTTTGATCAGAAATAGGATATTATCCTTTATTTATTTATTTATTTATTTATTTTGATTTATATCCCGCCCTTCTCCCAACGGGACTCAGGGCGGCTCACAACATATTTAAAAACATAGACATTTACAACCCCCACCAGATAAAACCAAATTAAACCAATATTTAAAGTTGTGCAGTTAAAATTATTCTTAAAAAACCCGATTTAAAATCCTCCCTAGGCCAGGCCCGCTTGCTGAAAAAGCCATGTCTTGAGGGTGCGGCGGAAAGTAAGGAGATCCGGAATCATCCGGATCTCGGGGGGTAGTTCGTTCCAGAGGGTGGGGGCACCCACAGAGAAGGCCCTCCCCCTGGGGGTCGCCAGCCGACATTGCTTGGCCGACGGCACCCTGAGGAGACCCACTCTGTGGGAGCGTACCGGTCTATGGGAGGGAATCTGTGGCAGAAGGCGGTCTCGGAGATAGCCAGGTCCAATGCCATGGAGCGCTTTAAAGGTGGTAACTAAGACCTTTGATCGCCATGATGTAAAAGAGATGTTGAGACTCTAGAAAGTGTACAGCAAAGAATGACCAGGATGATTAGGGGACTATAGGCTAAAACATATAAAGAATGATTGCTGGAATTGAGTATGTCTAGTTTAATGAAAAGAAGGACTTGGGATGACATGACAAGAGTGTTCCAATATCTAAGGAGTTGCCATAAAGAAGAGGGCAGTCAAACTATTCTCCAAAGCACCTGAAGGAAGGATAAGAAGCAATGGATGGAAACTAATCAAGGAGAGAAGCAACCTAGAACTACGGAGAAATTTCCTGATAGTTAGAACAATTAATCAGTGGAACGATTTTTCTCCAAAAGTTGTGGAGGGAGAGATTGGACAACCATTTGTCTGAAATAGTATAGGGTTTCCTACCTGAGCAGTTTGTTGGACCTCCAAGATCCCTTCTGTTATTCTGTTATCTATTTTTACTGCTGATTGGAAACCCTTTATAAACTTGCAGAAAAAAATGAAAAATTTATAGTTTTGGCAATTAGAAAAAAATAGATTATAGAAAAAATGAGAGTCAATCACCTATTCTCCAGGATTTTCCAGCTCTAATAGACAGAAGATTTGCCAAACTATCAATAAATTTCCCTAGAACTCTAGTTGCTATTTTAAATAAATCAAAAGCAGTGATATTTCCTGAAAATCTCTCAAGTTCAGTTTGGAGATCTTATTTCTTCAAGCAGGTCACCACAACTGATTAGAGGAATACTATATATTTACTCTTCTCAAGAAGATTGAGACAAGAATTGGGTGGTTTTGTTTCTTTTTTTTTTTTGTTGCCCTTTTGCCATCTTCATAAACTTGTAAACCATTTTCTTTTTGCTTTCTCTGTTTTCATTTTTTTAACATATCCAATACATTGTTGATTCAGTTTAGAATTGACAATTTATTAACATTTCAAAACAGTTTGAGATTAAAAGAACAGACTATATATTTAAAAACCATGAGAAATCTATTAAAAAGAAAAAGGAAAACTGCTATAATCTAAAAATTACAGAGGAATGATGTAAATCAACCCTATTTCTAAGTTTGTAAGGATTATTTGAGAAATGGATAAATCAGCAAAATGTAAATGTTGCATGTAAAGTATTATTTATTCCTTATGACAATGCACCCTACTATTAGAGATTTCTTTGCATTAACTGACATACCTTGGCTGATCTAGTGACAGCTCCAATCTCAGAATAAAGATCTGTGCTATCTGGAAATGTTTCCACCACTATTGTGCATACATGATGAAGCAGAGATTGTTTATGGACTGTGTCTTTGACTTCAGGCACTTTCTCAAGGTAACTTAGTTCAAAGGCTTTAGTCTGTGTGGAGAAATGAAAAAAAAAGAATAAATTATTTGACATCATAGAGTCATAGACTGGAAGGAATATTGGAGAACTTTTAGTCCACTCTCCTGCTCAAAGTAAGAATATAGTATCCTGGACGAATGGATGTCCAGTCTTTTTTTTTTTTAAAACCTCTATTGATGGAGCACCCACAACTCCAAAAAGCAAGCTGTTCCATTGGTTAATTTTTCCCTAGCTTCCATCCATTGCTTCTTGTCCTACCTTCAGGTGTTTTACAGAAGAGGACCTCCTCTTCTCTGTGACAGCCCCTCAAGTACAGGAAGACAGTTATCAAATCATCCCTAATCTTTGTTAGGCTAGATATACCCAGTTCCATTAACTGTTCATTGAATTTTGGATTTCTTACTATCTTCGATGCTCTTCTCTGCACTTTTTCTAGGGTCTCAGCATCTTTTTTCTCTCATGCGAACAGAACTGAACACAATATTCTAAATGTTGCCTCACTACTGCAATTTAAAACAGTATTATAATTTCTTGTGATCTTGCTGCTATCCCTCTGTTGATGCAGCCTATGACTATACTGGCTTTTTTGGTAGTTGCAGCACACTACTGGCTCATACTTAAGTGGTTCTGCACTAGGAAACCTAGATCCCTCTCATCGTTAATAATGTTGAACCAGACCCCACCTATTCTATATCCATGCATTTGGTTTTTCCTGCCTAAAAGCAAAACCTTACTTTTCTTACTGCTGAACCTCATCTTACTGGATAGGGCTCACGTCTTAGTCTATCAAAATCCATCTGAATCTTGAGTTATCTTCCAAAGTGTTAGCAATTCCCCCCAGCTTGGTGTCATTTGCAAATCTGATGAACTCCCCTTCGACTCCCTCATCTAGATACTGAAGAGCACTGGGCCTAAGACAGAACCTTGAGGTACCCACTGCTTGCTTCTCTCCTGGTAGATGTGATTCCATTGAATATTACATGTTGAATGCAGTGGGTCAGCCATCAGATGATGGTATTGTCTATCCCAAAATATTCCTTCTTACCAAATAGTAGGCTGTGGTCTACTTTGTCAAATGCCTTAATAAAGTCCGAGTAAACTATATCCATAGCAATTCCTTGATTCAGTTAATTTAGTTACAGAGAAGGCAATAAAGTTTGGAATCACCTGTTTTTAACAAAGCATGAGACTTCTAATGTATGCCCTGTTCATTTCTAGATACTCACAAATCCATTGCTTGATCTTCTTTTTCAGGATTTTCCCAGGTATTGATGTCAACCTAATTAGTCTGTAATTTTCTGGATCCATTTTTTTTGGCTTCTTGAAGACTGGATTGCTTCTGCTTTTTTCCAGTCCTCTGGCACTTCCCCATGCTTCAGAAGCTATGAAAAAATTTGTTCAGCGGTTCTGAGATCGCATCTGCCAACTCCTTCAGAACCCTGGAATGTAAATCATCTGGTTCTGGGAATTTGAACTCATCTAAAATGAATAGGTTGTCTTTTACCAATTTCTTGCCTATTTTGACTTGCTTTCTTTTTCTGTCTCCCATAGTACTGCTTTTGATAGTTGGATTATCTTTTCCCTTTGCATGAAAACAGAGGCAAGCAAGGAATTCAGAAGTTGTGCTTGCTATCTACTCCCATTAGTGGACTAATCGTTTTCTTGACTTTCATCTTATTCATTACATATTGAAACTTTGTTATTTTTGGCTTTTTTTGCGAGTTTTAGTTCATTCTGAACCTTAATGTTCCTTGCAGATTCAGGCAATTGGTTGATGTTCTGTTCTAGTTATGAGTCCCTCTTTCCAGTTTTAAACTTGTCCTTTTCATCCCCTCAGTTTGTCAGAGAGATCTTTATGCAACCATGCTGGTGTCATCTGGGGTCGATTTTTTCTTTCTTTCTCCATGTTACATGTTTGATCAGGCTTTAATAATCTAATTTTTAGAGTTTCCCAAGCATCTTGAGTTGTTTTTCTATTTTGGATTTCCACAGAATCCTTCTTAATCTCTCTCTTAGTTTGTTGAAATCAGCTCTCTTGAAGTCTAGAACACTAGTTTAACTTTGTTTAATTGCCTGTTCTTACAATGAATCCTAGTATGACATAGTCATTCTCCCACAAAGTTCCCACACTTTTGATCCATTCTATCATTTCATCCCTATTAGTAAGAATTAAGTCCTGTATAGCTGACTCTCTACTTCCTTTCTCTACCTTTTGAGGTACAAAGTTGTCAGGCATATCACAAACCTGTTTGATCTCTCACTTGCTATAGAGTTTGTCTCCCAGTTTATGTCAGGGAAGTTAAAATCTCCCATTACTACAGTGGTGTGTTTCCTGCACATCTTATTTAACTGACTAGCAAAATTTTCATCTATTTCCCCTGGCTAGTTGGGTGGCTTGCTGTATACACCTACAGCAGTGTCATTTCTTTTTCCTCTAATCTTTACCCAAATGCATTCAGGAAAGCTTTCATCCTTGTTATTGTATATTTCTGTAGAGGTGTAGTGATTCCTTACGTATAATGCAACTCCACTTCCTCTTTTGTTAGTCTGTTTCTTTTGAACAATTTATATCTTTCTAGCAATATGTTCTAATCACGAGTTTTATCCCACCAAGTTTCGGTACTGCACATTATCACACCTACTTTCATGTACTAGGATTTCAAGTCCTCCCTGTTTGTTCCCCAAACTCTGAGCATTAGGCTCTTTATGGCCTGTTTCATAGTTGAGTAGTCCTTTCTTCTGACGATTACCTTCCTCATTGTCTGATTTGTTGTCATAGGGTTTATGCCTGAAGTTTGATTGTAAATATTAGCAAATAATATTTAGTATATTTAAATAGTGGCATTTAATTTGGAGTGACTTTAACAAGGAATATCATCTTAACTATTGATCATTAATTATAGTAAAAATCAAGCTAAATGATTATTCTGGACCACATAAGATCCAGAATAAAATTGTACATAGTTTCTGTATTACCCATAATGCAATTTGAAAAATAGTTTTTCCCCTTTTGTGATTTTGTACTGTTTGTTATGAAACTTTTCACTGCTGTTCAAAAAATGTATTTTAATGAAGTTTTGGTCCTTTCCAATCATCATCTTTCCATCCCCAGTTAAGAGCAAAGAAAATGTTATAACTCTGAATGCAGTATTTATATTTTTTTTAAAAATGGGATAGATAGGATAAAAAATATTATCAAAAGTTTAATAAATTTTGGCCATCAAGTATAATTTATTTTTCAAAAGTTACAGAATATCAATAAACAAGGAATGTCTTGTTAATTTAACCATATAGTGAGGACCATACATTCTATTTCAAATATTAATAAAAAATGAAAAAAATGATAAGTTGCAATCTTGAAGCACCTATAAACCTTTTGTGGTTTAAGGATCAATAATTCTTTAACTTTTTTTAAAATGGAACAGAATAGTCCATCTATTTATATTTCTTAGCTGGCCTAGAAGGATACATAGTCATGGCACTAAAAAAGGCAGCCAAAATCCACCAGGACTAGGAAATTTGCAATTCAACTATTGCAATCCCAACAAGGATATGAACAAGTTGATTTTGCAGTTCATCCCATTCCTAGGCCTGAATCCTGACTGAAAATAGATTACATAAATTTGTTTCATTAAAGAATTTCAATATTTGCAAATTTATAATCTTCTGAAGTTTTCTCTAAAGAATGGAAAAATCAGAGATTGGTTGATAACCACCCAAAACAGCTGGATTCAGGTATGGGTTTTTATGGAGGAGATGCACTACTATCGTTTTCAAGGACAGAGGGAAAAAACCCTTACTCAAGGAGGTTTTCACCTCTGCCTTCATTCTTCTTCCTGCCACCTTCTATAGCTTTCATCAACCAAGTAAGTTAGGATATAACCACCTAGAAGTGAGTTATCAAATTCTTTCAAGACAAACTGGTCCCAAATAACTTCACAAGACAAATCTGCTACCATCTCAGCTGGACTTGGAAAACCAACTCTGAGCAATGATTATCCTTCTGGTTTATTTGTTTCATTATTGAAATAAATAATAAACCACTTACTTTTCTAATTACTTAGAAAAATTATATTTCCATACAACTCAAACATGACTTCAGCTGCTACTTCTGCCATGAGGGTAGTGAGGACCTCATGCATCAGTGTGGGTGTCTTAGTCAGCATAGAGTCCAGGATTTTGCCGTCTACGCCAATATGTGCTCCCACGCTCCTCCCATATGAGATGCATGGGGAGGATTGAATGTCCAAACACAATTTTGGGCCTTTAGGTATTTGTCAATGTCTGAATCGGGACGAATGTCTTCATCAATCTGCAGTTCCTTGCACTCCCCTACAAAGTTAGTTCCACGGTTGGATCTAAACACCTTAACTGGGCCTCTGTAGGCTTGGAATCTTCTTAGAGCATTGATGAAACAAGAAGTGTCCATAGATTCGATGACCTCAATGTGGACAGTTCAAATGCTGAGACACATGAAAAGTATGGCCCAAAGTTTGCTGTTGGTTTGACCGCCTCTGATCCGATGAGCAGACACAGACCATAGCCCGAATACATCTAGGCCTATGTTGGTAAATGGTGGTCCTGGAATGAGGCGCTCGGGTGGCAGGTCAGCCATCAACTGGTGTTGCATTGCACCTCATTGTTTATGATAATGCAGAAATCTGTACAAGATGGTGGGAATGCATCTTTTGGCTCCCACGATCCAGAAGCCAGCTGCTCTGATGGCACCTTCTGTGAAGTGCCTGCCTTGATGATGGACAGTTTCATGGTAGTATTGAACTAACAGGTTTGTGACATGTTGACGGGCCGGAAGGATGATAGAGTGCTTGAAGTCTGAAGCTATCTCAGCCTTGTCTAGACATCCTCCTACTCGGAGCAAGTTATGACTATCCAAGAATGGGTTCAATTTCAGCAGTGAACTAGACTTTGGGATAGCCTTTTAAGCTTCCAGACATTCAAATTCCAGTGGGTATGCGTCTTGCTGCACACTTCGAAGAATCCCTCTCTCGGCCTGGAGACAGCTGTCTGGGAAGCTCATCTCGCAGGAAACGAACAATCACTGCTACGCCTGCTACGAGAGATCTCCATCTGGAGAAGCATTCGAAGTGAGTCGGATCTAGGAAATGATGGGGAGATGGTTTCTCTGTCTCCTTGACGTTTGTAGACAGGCAAACAATCTGGGCAGTCATTTTCTCACTCTGTGTGAGCGATTTGTTGGGTACCTGAGGTTGCATGTCGTCATCCTGATCTGGGTCTAGCAGCTCATAGTGTTCTGGTTTTTCTGACGTCTGGCCATCTGGATATGCCAAAAGCTCATGACCCTTTAACCAGACTGAGTCTGCCAACTGTGATGCAGGAATGGACCATGTAGCCTGGTCCGCTGGATTGTGATCTGTTGGCACATATCGCCACTGTTCAGGATTTGAGGATCTTCTGATCCTTTCTACTCTATTATTTAGGTAGACGTAGAAGCGTCTGCTTCGGTTGTGGATGTAGCCTAACACCACCTTGCTGTCTGTACAGAAAGTGGTGGACTGTAATTCAAGGTCCATTGCCTTTGTTATCAGGTCTGCTATTTCTACGGCTAAAACAGCACTGCAGAGTTCTAATCTGGGTACGGTGTGACTTTGTGGTGGTGTTAGCTTCGCCTTTCCCATAATGAAACCAACGCTGCAGCTCTCCCCGCTGTAGACTTTAATGTATCCTACAGCTGCTATTGCCTTCATCAAAGTGTCTGAGAACACGTGCAGCTCCTTCTTCGTTGTGGATCGTCTGTGCCAAAGTCGAGGTCCTTTAGATCTTTAGCATGGTTGTCAGGATGGAAGGCTGCCAACACTTCTTCGCTGTTGGATGCAATTTTGTGCAGCCTAAGGTTAGCTGCTGCTAACATCTGGCATGTCCTTTTTATTAGGTCTATAACTTCTGCTGAAGTGGGTACAGATTTTAAGCCGTCATCGATATAGAAATCCCATTCTACGAAGCGTCTGGCATTTGCACCATATTCAGCTTCACCTATATGGGTGGTGCATTGCAGGACGTAATTAGCGATTGCAGGGAAAGAACCATTTCCAAAGACGTGCACTCGCATTCTGTATTCGGTTACTTGCTGGTTGTGTTGGTCATCGCTGAACCACAGGAAGCGCAGGTAATTGCGATGATCTTCCCTGACGTAGAATGAATAAAACTTCTGCTGGATGTCAGCCATGATTGCCACAGATTCCTTTCTGAAGCGGATGAGCACTCCAAACAGACTGTTGATGAGGTCAGGTCCTGTGAGAAGGACCTTGTTCAAAGAGATGCCTTGGTGCTGTGCACTAGCATCGAAGACTACTCTTATCTGCTCTGCCTTTTGTGGGTGGTACACTCCGAAGAATGGTAGGTACCAGCACTCTTCATCTTCCTTCATTGGAAGGAAGTGTCCGTTCTGGAAAATCTTTTCCATGAACTCTACTAGATGCATTTTCATTTCGGGCTTCTTGTTCATGACTCTTCTCAGATTGTTGAGGCAAGAGAGAGCTTGCTCATGATTTTTGGGTAGGCACTGTCTGGGTATACGGAAAGGTAATGGGGCTACCCAACTCCCTGCGACATCCTGTAGGCATTCCTTGTCCATGCGCTCTAGAAATTCTTTGTCCTCTATTGACGGGCCCACGTCATTGTCGTTTTTGCTGGTCTGGAACACTGTCGTTCCTAAAGCAGACTTGGCTGTCGAAAGCGTGAAGTGTTCTTGGCATGGTTTCATGTGAAATGCTCTCCCATTCCTGAGAATGGAAGTTGCTGCCATGTACTTTTGGGTTGGGGCTTGCAGCCGATTGACGCAGACCCTTCCTGCGATGATCCATCCAAGCTCTGTCTTAAGGACAATCGGGCTGCCTGATGGGCCTCTGACTACATCTTGATAGGCATAGGAGTCGGGGGCATTTTGTAAGTACATAAGTAGAATTTTGGCCTTGGGATCTAAGGGAGGGATGTGATCCGCGATGTGCGACAGGTGAGGTATAAGTCTTGCCACCTCTGGTGTTGGGATTTGACTGCAGTCGTTTGGTAGGGAGTCCCATTCTGTCACTGGTGGCAGTCGGAACCATGACCTTCCATCTAAGGACTCTATGCATAGTCCATAGGCTTTCCTCCCTGCCGTGTTCTGGGGTACAGTACACATAGATACTGTGTAAAATGTTTCCTCAGTTGGAACATCAAAGAGGTCGAAGAATTTTGACTTAGCTATTGTGTCAGTGCTTTGTGTATCTAATACCACATACATCATTACAGCTTCTTCCGGGCGTCCTTCGGGGTAGACTTTAGCCAAACAGATGTGAGTGCATGAACGAGGGCATGGTGAGTCGCCACATATTACCGTGCAGTAGGTCTTGACCGTGTCCAGGTACTCTTTGGAGCCACGTTGAGACTCCTTCGCCATAGGAAGGGTGGAGGTTGCTTGTGGCTGCTTAGAGTATAGATGCAAGGCCCCCGGGTGCTTGTCACTGTTACATAGGTGGCATTTCACCTTAACTGTGCAATCTTTGGCTATGTGGTCCATAGACTCACAGCACTTGTAGCCTATCCTGTACTCTTTGAGCAGGGCCTTTCATTCGTCCATGGACTTCTTTCCAAATTCTCTGCATTTGGGAGGGAGCATTTATGTAGTGGACAATTTAGGTCTTTGCCTGCTTGTCGAGGTTCAGATTGAATTCTCCTCGGCAGTTGCTTGTCTGAAGTCTTCTTTGGCCAGGTTGTGACCTCTGTCTTGTGCACAGAAATAAGAGTTTTGCCCTTTGTGGGTTGGAATGAACCCTTAGTTGTGCCAAAATTCTGACTGGTCCGTTTGGGCACTGGAAGCAATTTTTCTGTGTCTTCGAGATTGTAGGCATTATTGTACCATTCTGCTTGTTTGGCTACAAACTTTGCAAGAACAGCAAAGGGGGGGTCGCCAGGATTCCAATTCTTGTGAGTTTCAGATATATTGACCCATTTGTCCCTTAACTGCCTTGGTAGTTTTTTAACAATAAGCCTTTGCTTCTCGAACTGATTGAGGCAGCCAAGCCTCGGCATGGTGGGCTCATTTTGTACTGATTGTAGCAGTGTGAGCAAGTCTGCGAATTCCAACAACTTGACAGGGTTATTGATATTGATGTTAGGGAATTTGTAAAGACTGTCCTTTACAGCGATATGTCTGTCAGTTTGGGTGCGCCATACCGCTTATCGAGCCTTTCCCAAGCTTGCTGAAGGGCGATAACAGGGTTGCTTAATCGGGCTGAGTGTTCTTTACTAAGTTTGCAGATGCTGGTCCCAGCCATGCCCTCATGAGCCCGATTTTGTCACCTGGTGTTAGCCCTTCGTCATGGAGGGCGTGCTTGAATGCGTATTTCCACATTATGTACTCTTTCCCTGGTTCATCAGAAAATTTCTGCATACCTTTGGATGCCAAATCTAGCCTTCCTCTGCAGGGCTTTTGAGGATACGTTGGTGCTGGGGAGGGGGTGTAGCTGGGCGGTGGTGGTGCATTGCTCCCGAGAGTGGGGTCATGTGCCAGGGCTGGCTGGTGATTTTCTTCAGCGTGTTGCCATGGCACATACGAGGGGCGTTGTGGGTTTGGCCTGAATTCCTCTGCCTTTACATTAAGCTGAAGAGGCATCATTCAGATGGTGCGTTGCCGGCTCCCTGGCCAGTTGGCGCATCTGGTAGCCAAGATTCTCCTCCATGGTCGGGCGTGAAAGTGGCGCCTCAGGATGCTGTTTCCTGTTGACGCAGTAGAGACTCTAGCCTGGCCTGAGTCCTGGCAATCTCGTCCTGTAACAGCTGCTCTTCCTGCTGTGGAGTCATTGCCATTGCAGATGGACCTATCCGGTTACCATCTGTGGTTTGGTTCGTTGGAGTCGGTTGTGTAGCTCTGGAGTAAAGATTTCATGATCCAGATGGTGCAATGTCGTCTCTCTGGCTGATTGGCACATCTGGTGGTTAAGATTCTCCTTCCTGTTCACTTCGTCTTGGGGAACTTGCGGTTAGCCGCGGTGCTCCTGCCTGCTCATGTTGAAACGCGCTCTGGTTGTCAACGTAGGTCTGCACGCGGTTATGCGGGCTTTCTCTTCTTAGCCCTTCCAAATTGTGCGTGGAAGTAGTGCCTTCCAGCTCTCTCTGTAAAGCTGTTGCTCTTACAGCTACTTCTGCTGCTTTCTTCTTGCGCTGTGAAAGCTCGAAGCTGGCCTGAGCTTTGACCGTTTCTTCCCTTTGCTTTTGCAATGCCTCTGCCACCCGTTGCTCTGCTTCTGCCACACGTATAGCCGCTGCAGTCTGAGCTTTGGCCACTTTGTCATTTTTCTGTCGCTCTACTTCTGTAGAGCTGCTGCGGTCTGTGCTTTGGCCATTTCTTCCTCTTGCTGTTGCTCTGCTGCTGCTACGGCATCAGCTTCCGCAGAATCGATTCATGCTTGTGCAAGTTGAGCGGCAAGGATTCTACCCTTGAGGCTCGGGATGCTTAGCTGTGACGAGAAGATGCTTTAGAATGATGGGAGGTGCCTGAGACGGAAGGTTGTTGTGACACGCTGGAATGCGCCTGGGATCGTGGCGAGTTATGGTGAAAGGGTGAAGCTTCTTTAGAGGCGTGGGAGGGTGCCGCATGTGATCGCTGGGATGGTGCATGTGAAGGACGGGAAAAATCAGACTCAGCCCTCTCAGTTGGTATATCTTTCAGGTGAGGCTCAGCCTCCAGGAGGCGTTTATGCTCTCTAGAAACTTTTTACGTTCCTTGTTTTTTTAGCTTGAGGCTTTGCATCAAGCTATCAAGTGTTGGGTCTCCTAGCTGTGACTGGATCCTTTCGAGATGGCATTCGGAGTCTGTCCATTGGAAGAAAGACTCACAAGTTCCCACAACTTTTCCCAGTACTTTTCATGGCGGTCCCGGATGCTATCCCATTTCTCCAACAGGTTCGACTGCATGACTTTAGTAAGCTTTCTTTGTTGCCTCAGATCATAAGGTTTCTGAGATGTCTTTGGTGTCAAGTCTGCTAACATTGGATGTTCTTGCTTGCCATATGTGAAGAACCATGTCATTTGGCCTCACTGAAGCTTGGACATCGGCTTCTGTGTACAAGTCAAGGTTGGCTGTTGCAGCAGTTCTCCATGTCTGGCTGGTTGGAGCAGCTCACCAAGGTTGGTTGATTGAACCAACTCTTCTGAATCAATGGGATACTCTGCCATGGCTAGGACAAGCTCAGGAAACTTCCTAGCTATTTTGAGGCGAATTCAGTGAACTTCGCTCTTTGACCACCAGGGGTCACTATCTGGGTAAGCACCTCAGGGAAATTCCTTCCTAGGCCACCAGGGTACACTTGCTGTGTAGGAGAGACTTCAAGGAAATTCCCTCTTTCACCACCAGGGCGCACACTATCTGGGTAGGCACTTCAGGGAAATTCCTTCCTTGGCCACCAGGGTACACTTGCTGCGTGGTTAGAGACTTCAAGGAAGTTCCCTCTTTCATCACCAGGGCGCACACTATCTGGGTAGGCACTTCAGGGACATTCCTTCCTTGGCCACCGGGGTCACTGCTTGCATGAGTGGGTACTTCAGCGAAGTTGACTCTTTGACCACTAGGGATCGCTGCTTGCGTGCGTGGGTACGTCAGCGAAGTTCACCCTTTGATCATTAGGGGTCGCTGCTTGTGTGCGTGGGTACTTCAGTGAAGTTCACCCATTGACCACTAGGGGTTGCTGCATGTGTGCGTGGGTATTTCAGCAAAGTTCACTCTTTGAGCACTAGGGGTCGCTGCTTCCATTTGCCTATACTTGGGATAGGTTTGTTTGCAAATTGGCCACCAGAGGGCCTTGCTGCATTGAGTCTATGCTTGGAATAGACTTTGTTTGCAGATTGGCCACCAGAGGGTGCTTTGCAGGTAACATAAATGCAGGCTTGTTTGTAGGTTGGCCACCAGAGGGCCTTGCTGCATTGAGACTATGCTTAGAATGGACTTTGTTTGTTTAAGCCCTTTCAATCCAAGAGGAGGGGCCAGCTGGGTTAGAATTCAGCCTTTTACACCAGTTGCCTGGTTGCCATAGTTATTTATTGCTTTCCTTAGCAACTGATTACTTTCCTTGGCAATGGATCGATTTATTGTCTGGGTTGTGAGGCCAGCAAAAGGTGAATGCTTCCTTTGCTGGACCTTTCGGAGTAGCCTTTTTTACACAAAGGAAAGCAGCATTCTTTGACAAGCTGTTTGACCCAGATGGCAAGCAGAGAATAAATGCAGTAGAAGATTTTTAGGCATTCAGAATTGTTGGGGGGGTTGCTAGCAAGCAACCAGTTAACCAGGCATGTGAAGAGTTAATTGCACGCCTCTTCATCTCTGAATTGTCCCTTTTAAACACACACAGTTCTGGCCGCCTCCCCCTTCCTTGCCTTGCTTCAACCATGCTGAGTTTGCAGGGGGGGGGAGTGTCGCTGCCCGCTCTGAATGTTAGACAAAGGCAACAGAGATTTCTGAAAACTGTGCTTGCAGCAAATAACTTTATGGTATAGGCAAACAAGGCATCTAATCAAATGAGGATTTTTTTTGCAATTCAAAGTCTCTCTCATGCAGCTTAACTCCCTCCAAGTAGATGCATGTAGATCTTCACAAACAAACAGACTGAGTAGCAAGCAGAAACTTTGATTGCAGCTAAACATGCGAAGAGTTAAATGCACATCACTGGCTTCAGAGCTTGGTTCATTAGCAGCTGAATGCTTTGGATTACAAGCAGGCTAAAAACAGGCACACACATCTGATCTTTAGAAACACATTGCTTGGCATCCCAAACAAACGAAATTGGTATGCAAATGAAGACGCCGGCTAGTTCGTTGAGCCAAAGAAACAGGATTTTATAAAGCAGTTTTTTCTTTGTGGACAAGCAGAGAACTGGCTATTGCAGGGAATACTTTCAAATGTGAATTGGGCTTGCAACAGGGGGATAGGTCCCTTCAACACACAGACATCGCTTCGCTTCCCAGCCACTTAATGAAGATATAGCTTTAGCCAGACACTGTTAATAATCTCTTCTTATTTCTCTCAAAACAGGCAATTTCTTGGAGCAGAAATAAATCCTTTCTTTACTTTTGCCAGCAGATGCGTAGAGAATAAATATAGCTTTTTTACTTTTAACAAAGAGAGAAACACGCAATGTTCTTTTACTTTAAAACGTTAGCTGGCAAACAGATCCAGTAGCAGGCAGGTACTTTCTTGGAGCAAACTTAGAGATTAGATATTGCTTTCTACTGCTTTTTACTATTCTGGAACCTGAACTAAAACGCTTTGTAATTCTGGTCCAGACAGCATTAACTCAATGAAAATGATTTTAAAACAAATATTTATTGTCCAGGAATTCTAAGCAAAGACTTACTATGCTGAAGATATGTCCGGTGTTTGCATATTTGTTCATTTCCATAGGTAAAAAGCAGTAATTCTCCATATCAGCTTAGCGTGGTTGCAGATGCCATACATGCATCCACATGCTGGTTACACAAAGGAATTTTACGACCCTGGCACGTAACAGGATGTCCTGCAATAACTTTTAACTCCTCCCACTGTCTAAATGAACTATAGGATTAACTGATGACTGAAACTACATTACCCAGAAGCCATCTCTTAAGGAAACAGCGTTTAACCCTTTAAATGCTAAATACTCTAACATACAGTTCTTTTGAGGATACAGCATTAACTCTGTAAATGCTAAGTATTTTAACACAGTTCTTAAACTAACTGACTGATCCAGCACATTTATCATACACTATTGAAAGAAATTGTAAATAATACAACATTCCTTGTTCTTCTTTAAAAAATCAGTTCAACTTTAGCCAAATTAAACTTTCATATTTGCTCTCTATCTTGTTTAAACAAGTTTTTTTTACTGTTCTTAAAAAGTTTTTTAGACAAGATAGAGAGCAAATATGAAAGTTTAATTTGGCTAAGTTGAACTGATTTTTTAAAGAAGAACAAGGAATGTTGTATTATTTACAATTTCTTACATCCCACTCTTTGAGACAAGCCTTTATCGAACTTTCCTTCCAAATAATGACAACAACCTATCTGGATGGAAGATACAAAAAAATTACCAACTAACACAATTTATGCATTTCTAATAATTTACAGATGGAAGATGTGACCCACTTGACCCATTGCAAACTTTATCAGGAACCTAGAGCTAGATTCACTATACTCTTGTTAATCCAATTAATTCAGTCTAGTTTAGAAAAAAACATATTTCCTGTTGTCTGATGAAGATGAACATGTAACAAAAGAAGTTGTATTGTTTGCAAAGGCCATAAAGAAGATAGAAAGCACATGATGATAAATAGTGCTGTTAATGTTCAGGGGGATTTTTTAACTGATATGTATTTTTTATGAATTTTGCTAAATTATAGTTGTAAGTAATTTTTTCAATGCAATTCTACTCACACTGGTTCCATTGAGAAAATTTCCAATAGCTAAGAGAGCAGAAAGAATAAATCCAAAGGTAGCATTATTCTCTAGCTGGTCCATTCCTTCCTTCAGGTCTAAAAGTGGTTCTGCAATCTCCTGTCATTAACAAAAAATAAAAACATGGAAAATGTTTTTTTACATCAATTAAATGTTATGAACAGGGATTTTCACTTAACAGTGAATAATTCTTTTCAGGTAAAGGATGTTTCTATCAAAATAAACTAAAGCCCCAAACAAAAACAATACCAAAGAGAATGAAAACAAAATACACCAGATGAGCCCAGCATGGTTGCACTAAGAGCTCTCTGACAAATTGAAGGACAAAAAGGACACGTGTAAAAAATATAAAAAGGGACAAATCTAAAACAGAATATCAGCAAATGTAGGTAGTCTTCAACTTAAAACTATTCATTTAATGACTGTTTAAAGTTACAATGCCACTGAAAAAAGTGGCTTATGATTGTTTTCAACAAACATAGCAGCATCCCTGTGATCAAAATTTGGATGCTTGGCAATTGGCTCATATTTATAATGATTGCAATGTCCCATGGTCATGTGATCACCTTTTGTGACCTTCTGACAAGCAAAGCCAATGTGGGAGCAAGATTCACTTAACAACTATATTATTAACTTAACAACTACAATGATTCACTTAACAATTGTGGCAAGAAAGGTCATAAAACAAGGTTAAACTACATAATAACTGTCTTGCCTAGCAATGGAAATATGAGCTTAACTGTGGTCATAAGTCAAGGATCACGTGTGGCCCAAATCTGCAAGGATGAAGACTAAGGCTCATAATAATTAAGGCTTGTAACAAATGACAAAAATAACAAAAAAAGTTTCTTTTAATATGTTAAGGAACAAAAAGAAAGTCAAAGAAATGATTGGAGCACTAATGGGAGGAAATGGCAAGAAGGTGACTGGCAGCAGAGAGAAGTAGAATTGCTTAATTCCTTTTTTCCATCTCTCTTATGCAAAAGAAAAAAAAACAGCCCAACCTATCAACAGCAGCACTATGAGAAACAGAACAGGAATGCAAGTCAAAATAGGCAAGAAATTGGTAAAAGACAACCTATCCACTTTAGATGAGGGTAAATCATCACCAGGACCGGATGATTTACATCCCAAGGTACTCAAGAACTGGCAGATGTGAGCTCGGAACCACTGAACAAAATCTTTCAGAGTTCCTGGAACATGGGGGAAATGCCAGAGGACTGGAAAAGAGTCGATGTGATTCCAATCTTCAAGAAGAAGTAAAGGTGGATTTAGGAAACTACAGACCAATCAGGCTGACATCAATATGGGAGAATCCTGAAAAGATAATCAAGCAATGGATTTGTGAGCACCTTCAAATGAACAAGGCAATCACTAGAAGCCAATGTGGGTTTGTTAAAAACAGATGATGCCCGACAAACCTTACTGCCTTTTTTGATAAAGTGACTAAATTAATGAATCAGGAAATGCTATGGATATAATTTACTTGGATTTTGGTAAGGCATTTGACAAAATAGACCACAGCCAGCTTCCTGGTAAGATGGAATAATTTGGGATAGATAATACCACCACCAGAGGATTCACAGTTGGCTGACCAATCATACTCAATGGAATTACATCTAATGAATTACATCTAATAAATGTGGGGCACTTCAATGTTCTGTCTTGGGCCCAGTGCTCTTGAACATTATCATCAATGATCTGTTGAGGGGGTAGAAGAGGAATTTAAAACAATGGAGTTGGAAGTGACCCTGGAGATCTTATAGTGAATGACTGGCTCAATCAGGAGATCCTATACAGTTCTGGACAAATGACTGTCCAATGTCTTCCTAAATTCTCCAGTAATGGATGATCGACAATTTCTTCAAGCAACTGTTCTTTTGATTGTTTTCACTGGATCTCTCTTTCAATTATTTCTTCTCCAATCTCCAGTATCTTTGGAGAATAGGTTAACATCCCCCCCATGACAGCCCCTCAAATATTGGAAGACTGCTATCATGTCACCCCATTCCTTTGTTAAACTAGATGTATCCAGTTCCCACAATCATTCATTGTATGGCTTAGCCTCCAATCCCGTAATCATCTTTGTTATTGCTTTCTGAACTCTTTCTAGAGTCCCAGCATCTTTTTTGTATTGTGGTGAGCAGAACTGGATGCTGTATTTCAAGTATAGTCTTATCAGTGCAGTATAAAGTGGTACTCTCACTTTGCATGATCTTCATACTTATCCCTCTATTGATGCAGCCTAAGACTATACTGTCTTTTTGGGACAGCTGAAACATACTACTGGCTCATACTTAAGTGGATGTCCACTAAGATTGTCGACATCTTTATAGGTTTAATTAGGGCATGTGCACGACTCTTTGATCTCGTCACTGGGCCGTTTATACTAGAATGTACTCCAGGCACCGAGTTCTTATTGGGAGTTGTCCTTCCCACATGATCCGTATCAGTGTAAGTAATAGCAGGGGATATCCTTTCTTGGAGGTTTAGCGCGGGTAAAGCCTCTACTCCCCTTCTTTTTTGTGTAATCACGTCTTCCAATTTCCTCTCTTGTCTATTAGCCTTGTTTTCTTTTCTGCT
>NW_015386200.1:116485-136776 GCF_001527695.2 Protobothrops mucrosquamatus | reverse complement strand
CACATCAGTAGAAGATAATCCCCAAGAGATTGACATACGGACATCGAACCAAAGAAAGGGGAGTGCAACGGTGATTAGGTTAAATACCTTAACAAACAGCAATAAACATAGAGAGGAGAGGTGTGAAGGGGAGGGGAGACAACAGCGATGTGTATTAGAACAGCCTAGAGGGAGCAGAAAAGAAAACAAGGCTAATAGAAAAGAGAGGAAATTGGAAGACGTGATTACACAAAAAAGAAGGGGAGTAGAGGCTTTACCCGCGCTAAACCTCCAAGAAAGGATATCCCCTGCTATTACTTACACTGATACGGATCATGTGGGAAGGACAACTCCCAATAAGAACTCGGTGCCTGGAGTACATTCTAGTATAACCGGCCCAGTGACGAGATCGAAGAGTTGTGCACACGCCCTAATTAAACCTATAAAGGGACTTTCCCATTGACCAGCATTCTAAGCCCTGAAGATGTCGACAGATGCCGACGAAAGCTAGGCACTTTTATTGATTTTTATGTATTTTAAAGGTTTTTAATATTCTTAAGAACTTTTATCTTTAAATTATTATTATTAAATTATTTATTCCCTGGTGCTCACGTCTATTGACTGACTTTGAACATGGATATACCCGGGGATCACATTTTTACAGTAATTTCGGATATATATATATGCAGGTCTTGACGTATTCGGGTCTTTTCCCGTGTAAGATTGAGAGTCTCTTGGCGACGTTTCGACGAGGTCCCACTCGTCATCTTCAGGCTGGGGTCTTCGGCTTCTAGATCTCAGGATGTAATCACACAACCCATTATGCAGGTCGTTATAACACAAAAGACTAATGGGCACACATCCAGCACCTCAACTACTCAGGATGTTACGAAACAGCTGAACAATCCGCAAACAATAGCTCCCACACAGCCAACCAATCCACCTACAGCAACTAAGCTAGCACTCCACACACCCCCACCAATATTTATAGAGAGACGGCAGTTCCGATCACACTTTGCTCGCACAAGCATGAAGCCGAAGACCCCAGCCTGAAGATGACGAGTTGGACCTCGTCGAAACGTCACCAAGATACTCTCAATCTTACACGGGAAAAGACTCGAATACGCCAAGACCTGCACCTTGGCATTTTTGACTGCTATACTGCAGTTCTACTTTTTATAATCACTTTTGCCTTGCAGCCCCCAAACTAGGGGTGTTAAGCAGGCTCAAGTTGCTACTGCGATACATTACAAATTCAGATTTCTTTTTGCTGACAAAGACCAGTCTTTGTCAGCAAAAAAAAATTGAATATATATATATATATATATATATATATATATATATATATATACACACACACACACACATACATACATACACACACACACACACTCACACACACACACATACACATAATCTTTTAGAGACAAAATGAATAATCCATCTCTTCATCCGTCAAAATTGGAAAATATGGTACCGCTTTTGTAAGCTTAATATTTTTATCTCAAAGTTTTTGCCAGTCTTCCAAATCTATAGAATATCCAAAGTTCTTTGCCCATACTATCATTGTTTCTTTCACTTGTTCTTCTTCCATCTTCCAGTTTAAAATAAATTTATAGAGTTTCTTAATTAAATTCTCATCTGTTTTTAACAAAATTTTATCTAATGGAATCTGTTCTTTATAAAATCCTCTTGATTTTATATCTTTTTCGTATCTTGTTTGGATTTGCAAATAGGACCACCATGTCAAGTCAATACCTTGTTGTTGAAGAGTTTGCCTGTCCTTAAGTTTTCCCTCTTTGTCCAAAATATCTTTATAACTAACCAGTTTATCATAGTTAATCAGGTTTGGATAAGCAAATGCTTCCATTGTTGAAAGCCACTCAGGTATTTTCATATATATTTTATGTTTGATTTTCTCCCATTCTGAAAGTAGTACGTTTCTTATCACATGATTTTGAAAGTATTTATGTGCTTTAGTTTTCTCATACAATATAAAAGCATGCCAACCTAGTTGAAGATCATGTCCCTCTAAATAAAGCAATCTTTTATTTCTCAATACAATCCATTTTTTAAGCCAAAGCAGAATAGCTGCTTGATAATAAAGTCTCCATTCTGGAAGTCCAAAGCCTCCTCTATCCTTAGAGTCTTGTAACAATTTACATTTGATTCTAGCTTTCTTTCTTTGCCATATAAATCTTAGAATCATTGAATTTAAATCATCAAAAAAATTCTTAGTAAGTTTAACAGGAACTGTTTGGAATAGAAAAATTAGCTTTGGTAAAATGTTCATCTTAACCGTCGCTATTCTTCCTAGGAGTGATAATTGAAGATTTTCCCACCTTTCCAGGTCTATTTTTATTTGTTTCATTAATCTCTCATAATTATCTGCTTTTAATGTGGTATATTTTGCAGTTTAATAAATGCCCAAATATTTGACTTTTTTAACTATTTGAAGGTTTGTCATTTTAGCAAGTTGAATTTTCTGTTTATCTGTTAGGTTTTTTGTTAATACTTTAGTCTTTTCCCTATTTATTTTCAGTCCAGCCACTTCTCCAAATTTCTCAATTTTCTGCAAGAGTTTATCGGCTGTTTCTAATGGCTCCTCTAAAATAAAAACCAAGTCATCCACAAAGGCCTGTAGTTTATATTTCTGGTCTTTAATCTCCAGACCTTTAATTTCTGTATCTTGTCTAATATTTCTTGCCAGTACCTCTAATGTAAGAATAAATAACAGAGGGAACAGTGGACATTCCTGTCTAGTGCCTTTTTTAATCTCAAATCCATCTGTATAATCTCCATTTAAAAGTATTCTTGCTGTTTGTTTCTTATAAATTGCTTGAGTTGCTTTGTTAAAATTTTCACCAAAGTCCATTTCTTGAAGTTGTTGAAACATAAATTGCCAATTTAAGTTATCAAAGGCTTTTTGTGCATCAAGAAATATGAGTGCCATCTGGTTCCCTGGATGGATTTGTCTGTGTGAAGACTTCATTACATAAATCTTTCAAAGTTGGAGTTATAATATCTTGTAACACTAGATAAAATTCAGCAGTAAGTCCATCAGGTCCTGGTATTTTATCTTTCTTTTGCTTTTTTATTGCCTCTGTAATCTCCATCATTGATATATTCTCGTTTAGTCTCTGGCGCATATTCTCAGGAACCTTTGGGAGGTTTGCTTCTTTTAAGTAAGCTTGGATTGCCTCTTTAGAAACTGTCTCTGCCTTATAAAGTGTCTCATAATAAGCCTTCGTAATTTTTTTCATTAAATCATTATGGCAATGTAGGTCACCCTCTGAGTCCCGTAGCTTACTTATTAGTCTTTTTTCTCTTTCTTTTTTCAATCTATATGCAAGCCATCTCCCTGGTTTATTAGCATTTTCAAAGAAATTCTGTTTAGATCATTTAATCTGTTGTGCCATTATATTTGTCTCAAGTAAATTTAATTTGTGTTTTAATAATTCCATTTGTATTTTCAGTTTTTTCTTTTGTGGGTCTAATTGTAACTCAGATTCCAGAATACTAAGTTGTTCTTTCAATCTATGTTGAATATGTTTCTTTTCCTTATTCTTTTTGGCAAGATAAGTTATAGCTAAAGATAAGCATACTCTAAAGTATGCTTTTGCCGTGTCCCATGCAACTTGAATAGAGGTTTCTTCTTTTTTATTAACTTTAAAAAAAATTCCATTTCTTTTGTTGCAAATTGTAGAAATTCCTTTTCCTTCAATATTGATTTATTCAAGGACCATCTCGATCTTGTCTTAAATCCTTTCCAAATCATTTTAATTGGATTATGATCTACCCAAATGTTCGATTCTATTTCAGTTTCTTGTATCATGGTCTTTATGTCAAGAGAAGCCCATATCATGTCAATTCTTGACCACGATTTGTGTCTATTAGAGTAAAAAGTATATTGTGCTTTTTCCAGATTCATCTCTCTCCAAGTGTCCTATATACAAAGTTCATCTTTCATTTTTAGAAAGGGTTTAGGTAAGGTATTACTTCCTTTTTTTCCTTGTTTGTAACTTTTATAGTCCCGTACTGGATCAACAATTGCATTGAAATCTCCAAATATACACAAGCTATGATAATTTAAATCCACAAGTTTATCGTGTAATTGCTGAAAAAATTGATCTTGTTTCTCAATGGGAGCGTATATCGCAGCCATATTTGTTTTTGGTTCCATGTGATCTCTACCATTAATATTCTTCCCTCTTCGTCAACATAAATTTGTTTTGGGTTCATCTTTTCTTTTATATATAGAGCTATCCCTCTTTTCTTTTGTGATGCCAAAGAGAAATAAAGTTAACCTAATTTTGATTGTTCAAGGATTCTGGAATGTTGTATCTTAATGTGTGTCTCCTGGAGACAAATTATGTCCATTTTTAGCTTTTGTAATCTGTGGAATATTCTACTCCTTTTTGATGGAGAGTTAAGACCATTTATATTTATTGAAAGAATTCCAATTTCCTCCATAGTTTCAATTATGTCGAGATCTCTTTTACAGATAGCATATGACACCAGTTCGCTTAGCAAAAATGTTTAAAAATGTTTCGGATCTTGCTGGAAATGTAAACAACAGCCAGGTACTTATTACCATGCCTGGTGGATATGCCCTAATGCTAAGAAATACTGGTCTAAGATTCATAGATGGTTGGAAAAGATGATGAAAATACAGATAGAATTTAAACCAGAATTGTTTTTGTTAGGAATATTAAGACCTAATTATGGTAAAGAGAATGATTATTTGATACTGCATGTTTTAACAGCCGCAAGGATAGTATTTGCCCAATTTTGGAAAAATGAGAATCTACCAACTGACCAGGCTATAATTACTAAAATCTTAGAGTGTGCAGAAATGGATAGATTAACATTGGAGATGAAAGAAAAAGATGACTCAGTTTATTTTATAACTTGGGAAATTTTTTTATCAATGTTTAGAGACATGTTAGAATCTGAAAAGGACTTAACATTTTAGAATAGATGATTGATTTTTAACTGAGTTTTAATTAATAGGTTGATGACATTTTTATTTTTAGTGATTTAGTGATCTTTATCTGTAAACCTTGATGGTCAGGACTTTTTGAGATTTTATTATTCGTGTTTATTTAAACAGATGAATTTATTAATTGTTAATTATATGGCTATAGTTAAGCTTATTTTAAAAATGGTTGAGTATGATATTTACTCATTATTATGATCCGGACAGTAGCTTGTTTGTTAAAATATGTGATTGTATCTATCCCTTTTCTGTTCTTTTGTATGCAGATAATGCTGTGTTGCTGTCTCAGACACTTATACATATCAGATATCTGTACAAGGGGATGCAAAGTTGGATATACTGATTATTTGACTACAGCAGTACAAGAAAAACACATGGAGATGGCAGACAGCCTCCTGTCCAATGATCTTAAGATCTTGGAAAAATTCTTTATTGATTTGAGGCTTTCTGCTATGCCAGCAAAATGGTAACTATATGCTTCCACCTCAACAATAAACGAGCATTATGAAGCCCCAAAGGTCTATTTAAACAACTTGCTCCCATGGTGGCGCAGTGGTTAGAATGCAGTAATGCCATAGCCTAGAGTTCAATACTGGCAGGCTCAAAGTTGACTCATTCTTCCAAAGTTGGTAAAATGAGGACCCAAATTATTGGTGGAAATATGCTGACATTGTAAACCACCTAGAGCAGACATGTCAAACACAAGGCCCTGGGGCCAGATGCGGTTTCATGTGGCCCACGAAGCATTCTCGAAACAGTGAGCGAATGGCCCCTGCTGCCTTGGCCCCGGCCCAGGCCGCCCAGGAGCCAATGTACAATTTTGTGGTGGCCATTTATGCTGAAACACATTCAGTCTTAGCTCCACAAGGCCATCTGGAAACAGCAAGGGACCGGCCCCTGGGCGCACGCTGGGGAGGTGTCACCCTTTGTGAGGAATGAAGAAATGCACCATCACCTGGAAGTGGCCAGCAAATGGCCCTCGCCTTCTGCCAGAGACCCTCAGATCTTTCCCACTCCTGCCCAGGCCCCCACAGGCACCCTTGATGCGAACGATGAAGAGCTGGCCATGCCCACCCAGTAGGCCGCACCCACTCCAGCCACGCCCACCCAATAGGCCACACCCACCCTGGCCACACCTACCCGCCCCCCGAGCACAACAGCAATGCTGATGCGGCCCTCAATGAAATTGAGTTTGACACCCCTGACCTAGAGAGTGTTGTAAAGCACTATGGGGTGTATGTATGTGCTATTGCTATTGCTATAAACCCCATCCAGACTATCCTAGAGTAACATTGGACCAGACTCTCTTTGGTCTACAGCAGCAAAAATCAATACTAGGAACAACATATTCCAGAAATTATGTGGCCCTAAATGGGGAGCTTTAGCTGCCACACTCTGGTCATCAGTATTCGGTCATCAGTAGAATACTGTATGGCTTAACAGCTGCTATATTAATAAGCTATATGCCAAACTCAACAACATCATCAGTATTATAAGTGGATATATTAAAACCACTCTAACTTGCTGGCTTCCTGTTCTGAGCCATACAGCACTTCCAGCATTACAAATGCAAGATGTATTAGTGAGAGAATACAGAAAATTATGAAAATTCACTCATTTGGTGTACGCTGACCTTTCTAATTTATCAGCAAGAAGGCTCGAATCCAGGAAGCCCGCACTGGCACTTGCACAACATCTGCTCAATAATTTTAACATCAATTCCCAATGGAAAGCCAAATGGGTCACTGAACATCTAAACATATAAATGACCCCCACAAAAAAGGTGCCAGACTTTGAACTAGCCAGCAACTGACAATCATGAATAGGATTCATACCTCACATGGCATCTGCCAGGACTCATATATAATGGGGCACAGAATCCTCTCCTCAGTGACTGTGGGGTGCCATGTCCAGCTGTAGATCACATTGTGATTGGTTGTAAGCTAAAGGCATATATCAGTCTACTATCTGACTTTTTTCATATAAACAATGCTGCGCTTCAATGGTAAGATGCCCTTGACATTGGTATTTGAATATAAATCTTTTTAACATTTATATTTATTGTATTTTATTAATGTAGGTCAGGAGTGTCAAACTGCCGGCCCGTGGGCCGGTTTCATCATACCGGAGCCGCGCCCATCCCATTGCCGGCAATGGCAAAAAAGCTCCGGTACGTTGCGCGACGTCACATGACATCACGAGTTTGACATGTCTGATCTAGGTGAAGTGTTAATATATATTGCAAGTCCATGTATGATATGCCAATCAATCAATCAATCAATCAATCACTCTAAAACCAATGGCATGGTTACTAAATAAGCATTTAACAGAGCAAGGCTTTGTTTAACATTTAGCTTTAAATATTTAGAGATTTTCCTATGCTATGGGCAACTGTAAATCTCTGACTATGTTACTTTAAATGGAAAAACAATGTCAGCTTTACAAGCTTTCTGTTTCTCCAAAGGTGCTCAGCATTTACCCATAGCCATTAAAATCTTATCAGCTAAGATCGTACCCCAGCTCATTTTTGCAGCTTAGTTGGGCTCTGCAGATTATTCCTTCCCTTGGAAATAGTTCAATCTAAGTTTTTAAGAACAGTTTTTCAAATACTTTTCAAATATAGTTCTTTGCTATGCATCTTAAAATTGAAACTTCTATGTGGATTTTCATTTTACAGAATATAAAATAACAGAGGTGGAGCCCCTGCTTGAGTAGGAGCCCCTGTACTATTCTGGACTAATCTCTTCTTGAAAACATCCAGTAATAGAGTACCCACAACTTCTGCAAGGAAACTGTTCCACTGATTAATCTTTCTCACCATCAGGAAATTTCTGCTTAATTCTAGATTGAAACTTTCTTTGATAATCTTCCATCCATTACTTCTCTTATTGGCATAAGCTCTCCTGTTTTCCAGCTCCTTTAACCATGATTGACAATTTTCAGTTTTCCCAATGGTAAGCAATGCTAAACTGTAACTTTATGGCTTTCCATGGCCAGCCATCACCTTGATGGGCTATGAACATCCACTAGCTGATTTACAACTGCAAGCAGACTTTTCAGTTCTACTGAGAAACAGTATCTTCAGCCACTCGGCACACGTTCTCCAACCAGCTAGATATTTTAGCTCCATAACAATCCCAAAATTCAGAAGGGCTTGATACTTAGCCAGATTTTCCAAAAGCCATTATTGAAGGGAGATGCCAAAAGATCCCCTTTGAACAGAAGCTGTGCCTATTCTAGTGAGGAATAATTGAAATAATGAAACAATTATTCTGGATTGCCTCTTCATGGCAGGACTATCTCCATTATTTACTAAATATCCTGGTTATTCTGACTTGTTTTATCTTAAGTTATTATTATCGTATTAATCTGATTTTATTTCCTTAACCATAATTAAATACTTTCTATAATATGCTGTAGTATTTCTTCTGATCTTTTAAAGTTACTTTTTCTTCTGTATCCTAATTAATTGTGATTTGTGTTTTATCTGCTAGTTTATGACCAAAGATTGATTGATTCTTAATAGTAAGAATCATAAACCTTTTAAAAAAATTATTAAAGTTTTGGTATCTCTCTTGGTATTCTCCTTTTTTGGTTTGTTTCTGTCCTGCAAATTCTAAATTAAGTATTGACACACAAATTAAAGGAAACAAGGGCAAAAGCCTGATATTCATCGAAAGACTGTGATGACACACTATACTTTGAATGAATTCCAATTTCCAGGAAAAAATGAATTGCATCCTAGAATGCTGAAGTCTCACTGATGCCTTGATTGAATTTCTATGTAAAACCACCATAGTTGACCACCTCCTAAGTTGGCCTAATTTTAATAGACTGGACATATATGTACATAATAGAAAGCCAACCTCCTTTATTGACCACCTCTGTAAGTTATATCTTGACCATCTGGAGCTTGATACATGGTATTAATTTACTCACTATAACTTGACCAGTTGAGTCCAGCCTGCACCAAAGGCAAGAAAAGTGAAATGCAGAATTGGAAGCAATTAATTTCTTTCAAGAAGAATATCAAAGAATACAATATTTTTGACTTTGATTCAGCAGTAAAGATGACAACATCTTTAATGCTGACAAGTGTGGATTCTTTTTCAAGGTGATGCCTGACAGGAGCTTTGTTATGAGGGGTCACAAATGTAAGAGTGGAAAACTTTCTAAAAAACATTTTACAGTTCTGCTGTGCACTAGGTTAACCAGAGAGAAGGTAAAATCTTAAATTGATAAATCAGCAAAGCCACGCTCATTCAAGAACCTGCAGCCCAAAAACCTTCCCATCACCTGTAAATCTAACAAATCTGCCTGGATGACTGGTGCCCTATTTGAGTAAGAGGTATTCACTGAGAAAAGAAATGGTCCGTACTCCTTGTAGTGAACAATTATCCCAGCCATCCTCAAGTGAATCATCTTACAAACGTGAAGCTGAAATTTTTGCCTCCAAACATTATATCAAAAATTCAACCTCTTGACCAAGGCATAATCAAAACATTCAAAATGTACTACCAAGCTCAGCTTTGGTAGTGGATCATTGCTGAAATGCAAACCTATGGTCCATCTGCAGAAGCAAAGTCCTAACCTTAACCCTAATCCCAACCCTTTCCCAGAAGCAATTTTCCAACAAGTATTGACCAAGGTACAACCCAGCAGAAAAGTGCTGGAAGCAACTGATGAAACAGAATGAAGGAAATAAAAAAATGTGAAAATAAAGCCCCAATGTAACAATGTATGAGACTGTATGTTTAGCACAAATGTATTAATGTAGTGTAAATGTAATAATGCAATGCCAATGTATGGGAAGGAATGTTTACTGCTTCCTGCCTATGTAGAGTGACCACAAATGGTAATCAGCAAAGATAATGAATTATGACCCGGATGGACGGAAATTGGAAGGAAATTGTCAGGATGAACTATTAAGTGTAAAAACAACTTCAAATAATGGCTATGGAGTTGAAAGAGCTTCTTAGATGTGACTTGCATTGTAAAAAGTATAAAATGCAAAGTTTGGAAACTGTTTGTTGCGCTCCTGGAACCCAATCCATTGGGAAAGGTCTAGGAGGCCGCGTTTGCAAACGCCTCTCTTTTCTTCTCTTTTTTTATTATTTTTATGTTTTTCTCCAATAAAACTTTGTATTGTTAACCAGACTTGTCTTCGTATTTTATCAAAATTTGGGGTTTTTACATCTCACAATCTTGGTGGAGAATGCGGGCATTTAAGAGCCTCTAGGGGACACTGTTCTCAGTAAAATCCAGGAGCGCGCCTGTTGATTTCAACTGCCTGGAGATATCTGAGATCTAGTTTCCCCTTGCAGGCTCCGAGCCAAACAAAATTGACAACTCTGGTTTACAAAAATCAAAGAACAGGAAAAAGGAAGAAAGTCAACAACTGGAGCCCAGACCAGGTAACCCGGTGCACTGGCCCAGGTAAGACACTTTTGCCCCGAAGGAGGAAAGCATGCAATTGTACCTGGGTGGTCAGGAGAGCAATTGTGGGAGGTTTCTGCAATAACGGCTGTGTGAGTGTGATGGGCTGTGTTCTGGGAACACTGGTAAGTCCAGAGCAAGTGCGGACCTGAAAAGTTGAGGTCCCTTACTCCCACGAAGGGGAAGGCCAGCCTGAAGGGAAGCGAACTGGTGTTAAGAGTTTTGAGTGGCCGTCAAATCGAGAACCTCAGGGAACCATAATCAGGGAAACTCTCAAGAAAATGGGCTGTTGTTGTAAGTCATTGTTGTAAACCTAATGAAAAAAGTAACTGTAAAATTGAATAGCTTCAAACAGGAAAACCCATCTTGCTAGCAGCAGATGCCTTGTGTCTGTGAATGGGTTTCCCAGGCTCTGCCCATGTGGAGCAAGGGTAGAAAAGGAAGTTTTGAGTTTGAGCTCAAGGACTGCTTGGGAAAGAAGGGGAATGAGAGAAATGTGTGTATGTCTCTGTGTGTGAGTGAGAAGACCTTTTTCCCAATCATAGTTTTCCTTGTCTTGGTATGTATATGTGTGTCAGAGTCTTTGTGTGTGAGGTAAATATGACTGTTACTAACCTCGAGAAAAGAAGATACCAAAAGAAACACCCTCACTCTGTTTGTCTGGCCAACAAACAAAGTGAAGAAAGATGTGTTTGTTTGTTTGTTTGTTTTCTCTCTCTCTACAACAGCCCAAAGTTAGCAGAAACAATAAAGTTGGAAGGAACCTTGGAGGTCATCCAGTTCAACCCCCTGCTCAGACAGGAAATCCTACACTATTTTCTTGCCTATTAGTTCTGCTCTCTCCCTTTTGCAAATGTTATTCAGAAGTGTGTTAATGCCTTTTCAAACTCTGTCTGCAGGCACAAACCCCCTCCCCCTGCTTTTTCTGGCTGTGTTGCTTTGAGAGCGAGAGAGAGAAAAAGGGGAAGGTTTTTTTTTTATCTTTTTAACTTTTTCTCTGCTTAGAATTCCGGTTTGAGAAAGGTGGGGTGGCTGTGAAATTTAATGCCCACTTTTGCAGTTTCAGCTTGTAATTTTTGCTCGAAAGAGGAGCCAGTAATTGTTGGGCAATTTTTTTTGGAAATTTTTGAGTTTAAATTGTTTAGTTAGAGTTAGACCTATATATCCATCAACCAAAAGAAATGATTCTGAATTGTTTTGCTTAAATTTGAAAATGTTTTCCCTATTTAATGGAAATTTGTTTCCATTTGAATGGAATTTGATTAAATTGGAATTTGACTAACTTTATATTAAAAGCAATACTAGAGTTTGATATAAAAACTATTTCAGTAACTCAGAATATCTTATTAAGCTTGTTTATTTTTTGTGAAATTAAAACAAAGAAGTTGAGAAATTTTGGGATTATAAATATCTATGCTGTTTTGATTAAAGATTTGTATGCAAAACTGTTAGAAAAAGAGCTTGTGTTAACAAATACAAACAGAGTTTGGTGAGCTCTCCTTTGTTGGCTCTTCACTAGGTAATTTGTTTGTAAATAAGGACAAAGGAATGGCTTGGAGGAGGTTTTGACCTAGAAGTGGGGGGGGGAAGAGACAGCCATTTTTGTCTAAAATTGGCATTTGGGGACGTCTTGGTGGTTAGCATTTCTTGTCAAGTGTGGGCAATTTTAATCAGGAAGCCGAAAGGAGGTACACACTTGTTCATAGCAAAGTAGTTGGGAAAAAGAAAAGAACAAGAAAAAGAGAGACATAATGAAGATGCGATAGTAGATAGGGAGGAGAAAATGTGAGTGGAGGCTGATAAGGGAGAAAGGGGAACATATACACTGACTCCAAGTATGTTTATGAAGTCTTGAATACTTTTGGAGAAGAGAAATGAAGAGGATTGATTTTAATCAGGAAGCCACTGTTACTGCTACTGTTGTTTCCCTTCGTAAAGGGAAAGAGTTGGTTCATGTAAAGTTGATAGAAGATGTACTGGTGGAAGAAGAAAAGAAAGAAGTTATGCTAGAGTGGCAGAAGAGAAATAAAGAAATGAATAATAGAAGGAAGAAACAGGAAAGTTGCTTAAGTTGGTTTGCATAGACTTGTGAATTGCATGCATTAAGCAGGAAGACTGCCATTAACGTGGTCAGCCCAAACGTGTGAATTGTATGCCTTAATACAAGCCTTAGAATGTTGAAGGAACAAGAATGTACTATAGAAATATGGAAAGAGAGAAGGAATGGAAAAATAGAAGAAAGTGGGAGGTGGATATTGTAAGATGGGATGTTGAAAAGAAGGAAGGAAAAAACAACAACAATGGCTAGAACACAAAAGCAGCCACTGAAGGGGGGTCGCAAGGGGTGACTGATATTTTCTAAAATAGAATGGTTGTATTTATACTTTAGTTAAACAAATCTATGATAAATACAAGTAAATAAAAAAGCTTTGCAACATTTAGTGGTGAGGCCATTTCAATACAGGTCTCAACTGGAAAGCTGTCTTTGTTTCATTGAAATAATGTATGGGAGGCTTTTGTTACATGAAGGTTCAAGAATGTCTTCCAGTGGCGTTCGCCGCGCCGATGGCAGCTTTCTTTTAAGCCGTCCGTCTCAGGGCTGCGTGAAAGTTGCAGGAACAGCGCTCAACAGCTGTTTTGCAGCTTGAAACCTCTCTCCCCGGGTGAAGGGGAGGTGGTGAGTTCTTCGCCGGATAGAGGTTGAGTTCCCTAGTCCTCTTTTTAGAGGGCGAAGGTGAGAACTCTCTTGAAGTCCGGTGATTTCTCCGCACCTTGGGATGCCTTTGTTCTTCGGAACAAAGCCAGACGCTGCTTCCACCTCTGTCAATTAAAGAGACTGTGAGTAAAAACTTATAAACAGATGGAGCTGACCAGGAGGATTGGTTATTGGATAATCTTGAGACTTTAACTCAGAAAATAAGTATCTTCTTCATTTGTTATTTAAATTAGAAGAAGAAAGAAAAATATGGCTGCGGAAGGGTGTTTCCTTGTTTGATATGCAAGAGACTTTCTCCAGCAGAGGGTGGTGTAGAGTCCACAGAATGGGTTAATTTAGCAATCCTGCTTAGCAGACTAAGACGAAAAAAACTCTTGCCACGCCTCTCTCTGGGTGTGTCTCCCCAGTTTTTGTCTTAGTCTCAAGCTTGGCAGACGTGTTTTGTTAGCAAGGCTCCCGACTAGGCCTCATAACTTTTCAATTTAGTTGATTGGAATTTTTTCCAAATTTATCTTAAACTAGTTGGCCAATTTACAGTTCTTTTCCTTTCTGCGGGAAAAGGGATCGGTGTGCCTGCTGCCCCTCGGGGCTTCCGTGTGGGAGACTGCAGGCTCCGTCTAGGGGGGTTGCCGGACAGCGATCCTCCTCGATACCGAGGCTCGATCACGAGCCGTGAACAGCCGGGGGACACTTTAGACGGCCCGGCTACTCCGCGGGGACTGCGCGAGATTGCTTCGGTCTTCGGATCCTGACTGGGCTTCGTGGCCGCCGGCGGAGTTTCTCGCCCTTTTCATCCTCCGTTCGATCGCAGCGGCTGCTGCGCACCTGAACGCAAGTTTTCTGGGTCCAGGGAGCGGGAAATTTATAGAGGAGTCGTCCTTCTGTGACTTTCCCCAGGTTTTCAAGCTCCCTAGTTAGATTTCGGCGAGACTAAAATACCGCGGCCGCCATTTTATAGGTCCACGTGGCTGACACCATTTTTTTATGGGCCTAAAGTCTTCTTCCTCTTTCGTCACTGCTTGCTCGGAAATAATAATAATAATAATTAAGTATATTAATAGTATAAGTATAAAATATTAAAAAAAAAATTAATAATAATAATAATAGAGAAAATAAAAAGGGCATTCCTTGTTCATGTTGCTGTAGTTGCACAAGGACCACGTGGCGGACGCCATTTTGAGACCGTGACTGGGTACTGCCAGAGTGCCTTGGCTTATGAGCAGGCCCGTCTAGGGGGAAGAAAGTACTTGTCTCTGGCGTTGTGAAAGTCACGTTTGTTTACATTGCATTTGCTGCCTGGAATCACCTCAAGGTTTTCCTTCGGCCTTATTTCCAGGGGGAGGAGTGAAGAGTTCTCGATTTTTGACCACCTGCTGCATTAGCCAGTGGCCTTTTGTCACAGGGCCTGTACAGACAGTTCTAGAACACTGTCTGGCTGTTCTGGCCATTGTAGGCTGCTCAGAGTGAGGATCCCTTGTGTTCCATCTCTGACTGCGTGATCTGCGTGCTAATTTCCCCCACTTCTGGGTACGACTGTCTAGGAGTGCCCAGACCGCAATGGCAGACAGTTCCTCGCCCCAGGCAACTCAGACCACTGTCCCCCCTGCGCAAACAAAGCGCAGATCTGAGGAAGTAGCAGGGGAGGGTAGAAAGAAAAAAGCGAAGACCAAACATTTAATTACAAAAGATGGGTCTAAAACAGCCGAGCGAGAGGCCTCGAGGAGACACATCGCATTGGAAAGAGAATTCTCTAAGGCACAGAGGCTGAGGGCCACTGGGGTTGGATTGGTTTCCCCCCCCCCATTGGACACGCCTTCGCTGGAGCCTCACCTTGCATCATCTCAGGAGGATCCACTACCTCTGTCTCCTCGGGGGGAAACCGAGCAGGTTGGTCCTCAACATTCCTCCTCTCCTCTATCTTCTCCGTCTCAGCAAGCGTCAATGAGACGTGTCCCACCTGCAGTTGGGGCCAGCTCAGGGGATCCTGAGGACATGTTGTCCCAGAGCCAATTTCAGGCCTTTATGCACCATGCCTTCAAGCAGTTTATGACATATGCAGGTCAAGGCCAGGAACAGGCCCAAGCCACTCCCACCACTCCAGCTCCGCCCTCCCAGGAAGGGCAATATTTAGGCCCTCGTTCTGATGTTTCAGAAACTTCATCGCGAGTAGGAGAGGGCGAATCATTCAACATTGAGTCAACTGGGCTCATGTTATCGGAGGATGAGGAACCAGTTCCTGAACAGGGAACATCCTCAGGCCTCTTCGACCCTTCCATTTTCCGGTCTATCCTTACCAAAGCCATAGCCACGGTTAAACTCACCTCGGCTCAGGAGGAGACACCTTCTACTTCCTCTGCCCAGGAGACCAATCCTCTGTTTGTGGAAAAGGTCAAGGAGGATCATCAGATTCCATGCCCTTCCGTATTCAGGTCCACGGTGGAAAAGCAGTGGGTGTCTCTTGCTTCCACGCCTTCTCCTAGTGGCTTGGACAGAAAATTATATAATGTTTCACCTTCCTTTGCATCTCTTTTAGAGGTTCCCTCTGTGGATGCCCCGTTGGCCTCTCTGTTTTCCAACACCGCCATTCCAGGGGACATGGCCGAGTATTTAAAGGCAGAGGATAAGAAGTTTGAATTCTTGGGCCGCAGGGCTCATCAATCTTCGGCCTGGGCAATACGGGCGGCCACCTCATCTTCTTTCTTTGCCCGTGCTGCGATCATGTGGCTGCAGGATCTTCAGACACTCATTTCACCTGACCAGGTCAGAGCCCACCAGAATCTGGGTAAGATAATTGCTGCGTCAGAATACATTGCTGATGCTTCATTGCATTCAGCTAAATGTTCGGCCTGCTCCATTGCTGCCACGGTGGCGTCACGCAGACTTCTCTGGCTGAAGCAATGGCGCACGGACCTAAAAGCGAAGTGGCGCCTTTCCACGTCCAGGTACAGTGGTAAGAACTTGTTTGGCGCTGTCCTTGACCCTCATGTGTCCGAGGGCAAGGACAAGCGTAAGATCTTGGTCCATCCTTCAAAAAAGTTTGAAAGGAGACCTCAAACCAGTTATCGCAGGTCATCCTTTCGTTCAGGTGACTCTTGGGAGTGGAGACAGCCCTTTCGGGTGGGGCAGTCCTGGGATTGGCCCAGAGGCTCACGGTCCTACCTTCCTAGGCAAGACCGCCAACAGGACCGCCAGGGTGGAGGAGCCAGGGGCCAGTCCCAGACCAAGCGTCCCTTCAGGGGCTCAGGAGGGCGACCTTTTAGGCGGTCCAAGTGACGCCAAAGGGGATTACCCCATCGGGGGTCGGCTGGCCCTGTTTTGCGACATCTGGGAGGGCACTACCACGGACGCCTGGGTCAGGGAGACCATAAGACACGGTCTCTCCCTGGAGTTTCAGTCTTTCCCCCCAGATCGCTTCATACAGTGTCCGGTTTCAAGAAATCATTCAAAGGCCTCCCTAGTGGCAACAGCAATCGCCCATCTGTTAGACATCAGGGCCATAGAAAGGGTTCCTCCAGATCAGGTAGGAACTGGATTCTATTCCATACTGTTCGTGGTCCCCAAGACCTCGGGGGGCTGGAGGGCTATTTTGGATTTGAAGGGTCTCAACCGCTTTCTTGTTTACAAGAAATTCAAAATGCAGACCCTGAAGTCCATTCTAGCAAGCGTCAGGAAGGGAGACTTCCTCTCCTCCATCGACCTGACGGAGGCCTACCTCCACATTCCAATCCTTCCAGAACACCGCAGGTTCCTGAGGTTTGCCTACGCACNCTCTTCCCTTCGGCCTCTCCTCAGCCCCCCGAGTCTTCACAAAGATCCTGGCTGTACTGGCGGCTCATCTACGGATGAGGCCAGTGCGAGTTCAGTGTTACCTGGACGACATACTCGTGCTGTCCAGGTCCCTTCACTCAGCCAAGTCGGATCTAGAATTCACTCTATGGACTCTTCAGGAACACGGTTTTTCCGTAAATTTCAAAAAGAGCCACACGACCCCCACAAAGCGACTTATTCATCTAGGAGCGCTGATAGACTCAGACCTTTGCGAGGTTTATCTCTCTCCGGAGCGTCAGGTCAGCATTCGGACACTGGCACACCAGGTCCGAAGGGAACAGTGGGTGTCCCTGGTGCGTCTTTCACAACTCCTAGGGAAGATGGTCTCTTGCCTGGGCATTGTTCCATGGGCCAGACTTCGTTCCCGGAGTCTCCAGTGGTTCCTCCTTCCTTACCAGAGACGCAACATCAGTGCATCAAAAACAAGGGTCAGGGTTCCGCACCAAACACTGCTATCTCTACTCTGGTGGACTTCATCCGCCATTTCCAAGGGTACATTCTTCAAGGAGCCAACCAGGGTTACCCTGACCACAGACGCCAGTCTATTCGGCTGGGGGGCACATCTTCACAATCACCTCACCCAGGGCCGGTGGTCCCAGTCAGATCTGGCCCACAACATCAATTGGCTAGAGCTGAGGGCAGTACACCTGGCCCTTCGGAAGTTCTCTCCCCTGGTAAAGGGGAGACACGTACTGGTCCTGACGGACAACATTACGGCCAAGGCGCATATAAACAAACAGGGAGGGACCCACTCTTGGTCCCTCATGCAGGAGGCCATGGCATTGGGTCTCTGGGCGGAATCCAATCTGAAATCCATTCGAGCGGACCACATCTTGGGGGTAGACAATCTACAGGCGGACTCCCTGAGCAGGGCCACCATAGACCATTCGGAATGGAAACTAGATCCATTCCTGTTCAGGGAGGCAGCCCTCAGGTTCGGACAACCAGTCCTGGACCTCTTTGCTTCCCCGGCAAATGCACAGATTCCAAGGTTCTTTTCCAGGTTCAGATCGGAAGGGGCGGAAGGGACAGATGCTCTTCGGAGCCCCTGGCCCAGGGGCGTGCTCTATGCCTTCCCTCCTCTCCCACTGCTCCCAGCGACTATTTGCAAGCTCCTACAGGAGCAAGCGGAGATAATATTAATTGCCCCATTCTGGCCACGTCGGCTGTGGTTTGCAGACCTGGTGGATCTCTCGCTCTCTCCTCCGTGGAGAATTCCTCCGGACCGAGTAGCTCTCAGTCAGGGGAATCTCGAACACCCAGACCCTCAGTGGCTCCAACTAGCCGCTTGGCACTTGAGCGGGAGGGCCTCACTAACTTAGCATATTCCTCTGAGGTAATATCGGTCATCCAGGCTTCTAGACGCCCTTCAACCAACAGGGTTTATGATGCCACCTGGAGAAATTTCTGTTCATGGTGCAAGTCGCGGGATCTCTCCCCGTTTTCTGTTACTATTCCGAACATATTGGAATATTTACTGGAAGGTCTTCATAGGGGTTTGTCGGTTAGCACTTTGCGTAGACAGGTCGCGGCATTGTCGACTGTCCTCTCTTGCGAGAACCAGGACTCCCTGTCTCACCATCCAGCGGTTGGTGCTTTCCTGAAGGGCGCTGCAAACACAGGTCCTCCCACGACTCACCGTTACCCGTCCTGGGATTTGCCTTTTGTGTTACGGGCGTTAACCTCTTCTCCTTTTGAACCTTTAGGTTCATGTTCTCTACACTTCCTCACCTTGAAGGTTGCCTTCTTGGTGGCCATTACATCGGCCAGGAGAATTTCAGAGCTGGGCGCTCTATCTATCAGGAAGGATCTCTGTTTGTTCCACGAGGACAGGGTAGTCCTCTGGTTGGATCCGACATTTATCCCCAAAGTTAATACTGGTTTTCATCGCTCTCAAGAGCTAGTGCTGCCTAATTTTTGTCCCAACCCTTCCCATCATCTGGAGAAGGGCTGGCACACCTTAGACGTACGCAGGGCTCTGCGTCACTACCTCAAACGGACCTCGGCCTTCCGCAAATCGGAAGCCCTGTTCGTCTCCTTTCATCCTTCTACCATGGGGAGGAAGGTTTCTTCTTCCACCATCGGTCGATGGATAAGGGCCTGTATCACGAAGGCGTACACTTCACAATCACTTCCAGTTCCTTCTCGGGTCACTGCTCATTCTACGCACAGTGCTGCGGTTTCTGCGGCCTGGTCTACCCAGGCCTCGCTTGAAGAGGTTTGCAGGGCGGCGACTTGGTCGTCCCCCTCTTCATTCATCAAACATTATAAAATTGACCGCTTCGCTGCGGCAGATGCAGCCTTTGGGAGGCGGGTACTGCAGCAAGTAGTCGTTCCTCCTGTTGAGCATGCCTAGACTCCCTCCCTTCAGGGACATGAGCGGCTTTGGTATGTCCCATTCTTTGGACTCTACACCACCCTCTGCTGGAGAAAGCGGCATTGTTCTTACCTGAACGCCTTTTCTCAGCAGGGTGGTGTAGAGTCCACATCCCCCCCTGTTGTTTCTTTGTCTAGGCATGTGTTTTTTTGTCCTTTCCTCTCCTTTTTGTTTGGAGCCTTGCGTCTGCATTCTTCGCCTCGACATGTACCAAAAACTGGGGAGACACACCCAGAGAGAGGCGTGGCAAGAGTTTTTTTCGTCTTAGTCTGCTAAGCAGGATTGCTAAATTAACCCATTCTGTGGACTCTACACCACCCTGCTGAGAAAAGGCATTCAGGTAAGAACAACGCCGCTTTCACTTTTATCTGGTGCCTGAGAGAAGAGGAAACAATGTATTAGTTTTTCTTAATTCTACTAAAGAGCAAGCTTTTTGTTCCTTTTTTTTCATCTCTTTGTATATTCAATATTTGTTGCTTTTTTGGAAATTATAAGAGACTTATAAGAAGTTAAAAGAAAGTAGTTAAAAGAAAGTAAAAAAAATGGCTTCTAAACGTGTGGGAACTTCTGCTCCCCCGAAAGGCTCGATCTCCTCTCCAGCTGTTCAAACACCTCCACAGCCAAAACCTAAGACTCCTCCACCTTCCCCCCTATCTCCCCAAATTACACTCAAAGATTTACAAGATGCTTTGATGAACACAGCAAAACAGATTCGAATAGAGGCAGAGGACCTTTTTGAAAGGAAAAATGCAGAGACGAGAGAAGACATATTGTTAGCTCTTCAAGGTCTGGCATCTCACTCAGAACGCATAGAAGGACGGGTTGAGGAGGTGGAGGAAAATGTTGAAAGACTGGAATATAGACTTGGAAAAGTGGAGGAGAATGTGGATTTATCTCAGAATGAAATAATTATGTCACAATATAGAGATATGGAATTTGCTTTGAGAATAAGGGGA
>NW_015386200.1:111757-116469 GCF_001527695.2 Protobothrops mucrosquamatus | reverse complement strand
AGGACGGGTTGAGGAGGTGGAGGAAAATGTTGAAAGACTGGAATATAGACTTGGAAAAGTGGAGGAGAATGTGGATTTATCTCAGAATGAAATAATTATGTCACAATATAGAGATATGGAATTTGCTTTGAGAATAAGGGGATTGAAGGAGAATGTTCAAGAAAATTTGAAGGAAGAGATTGCAGCAGATTTGGCTTTGATTTTGGCTTGCGAACCTGAACAAATTATGAAAGAAATAGAAAAAATCTTTAGGATTAATTCATGGGTCGCAAGACAGAGGAATCTGCCAAGAGATGTTGTAATCTACTTTTCTAGAAGATCAATTCGTAACGAAATAATTCAAGCCTTTTACAAGCAGAGATTCCAAATTGCAGCACAGGATGTTATAATTCTAAAGGAAATACCACCTAAAATACTTAGGAGAAGAAAGGATTTTGCTTTTCTGGCTGATGAGCTGAAAAAGTGACAAATTCAATTTAGATGGGATATACCTGTTGGCATATTTGTGAATTATTTGGGAACACGTTACAGATTGAATTCAATTCAAAAAGCAAGAGATTTTTACACTTCAGTTTTGAAAGCAGGTTCACTATCATCTCCACGAGTTACTAGAAAGGAAGGATAGCTTGAAGAACAAGTGTTGGAAGGAACTACATCATCAGGAGTAATAGATTTACACGATGAAAGTAAGCAGCAATTTTTGGAGATGAAAGACGATCCTAAGACACAAAGAATGACCCGTGCAGCTCACAGACGTAAAGAAAAAGAACGGCAAAAAGCTGATGTTGTACCTGCAGCATATCAACTTACTTCAGAGCCAGTGGGAGGTACAAGACTGAAGAGATCAGTGACAGCTGACCTTCAAGGACTGTTCCAGAGGCTCTCTGCCACCAAAGATGGCAAGGTTTCTGACATGGAATGTTAATGGCTTGAATTCACCACAGAAAAGAAAAAAGATATTTCATTATTTGAAACAACATAAAAATGATGTTGTGTGTTTGCAAGAAACTCATATTGCTGCAAAGGATCAAAAGTATTTGATTAACTCACAGTTGGGAATACATTTTATAGCACCTGCTCCGCAGAAAAAGGGCGGGGTAGTTATTTATGTGAGAAAATATTTTTCGCCTAAATTAATTGATTGTGATCAGGAGGGAAGATATGTATTTATTGAGCTAATTTTGAATGGAAGCAGATGTCTTATTATTGGATTATATGCCCCAAATCAACAACAGAAACAGTTTTACAAGTTGATACATCAAAAATTAAACCAATTGGATTACAAATTAGTTATTATGATGGGGGACTGGAATGGAGTTTTAGATTCAAGTAAAGACAACAAAGGTTCCTTCAAAGCTTCAAATTATTCTACACTGCTGAAATTTTTTTTTGATTTGAAGGAGGATCTGGAGTTAAGAGACATCTGGCGAGAACGAAATAGAGAAGAAAGAGACTTTACTTTTTTCTCGGACAGACATCAATCTCATTCTAGAATTGACTTTTTTTTACTTACTAATGATTTCTTTTCTAGGGTGAAGAATATCAAGATTTTTCCTAGAACATTGTCAGACCATAGTCCTGTGTGGATGGAACTTTGGGCTGAAGAAGGGAATAAAAGGTCTTGGAGGTTAAATGAAAATTTATTTAGATATGAGGGAAATTTGCAGAAATGTAAAGATCAATTGAAAGAATTCTTTTTATTGAATATGCATAAAGACACCTCAATGTCGATGGTCTGGGATGCTAGCAAAGCATATATGAGAGGTGCTTTGATTTATATGAATAATGCATATAGGCGTAAACAGATGCAAAAATGAAAAGAGTTAGAAGATGAGATTAAATTAAAAGAAAAAACTTTTATTGTAAATCCTTTGGATAATAAATTAAAGGTTTCTATAACTATGCTTAGGGAGCAATTCAATATGCTAATGGCGGATCAGACTGCAACTAATTTGCGTTATATGAAATATAACACACTTTGTAATGCAAACAAATCTGGTAGATGGTTGGCCTAACAACTACGAAAGAAGCAGAAGTCAAGAGTTATAGATAAAATAGATTACAAGGGGAAAGTGACATATCAACAAAAATTGATTAAAAGAAGGTTTTTGGATTTTTACTCAAAGTTATATGCCTCTAAAAATATACAATTTTTAGAAATAGAGAATTACTTACAGCAAGCACATTTTCCTAGACCAGTGGTGGCGAACCTATGGCACGCGTGCCAGAGGTGGCACTCGGAGCCCTCTCCGTGGGCACACGTGCCATTGCCCCAGCCTCGCCTCCCCCCACGACCCCCTCCTCACCAGCAGCCCCCCTGGAGGAGTCACCCCTGAGCGTGGCCCACGTGGAGCAGTGCAGCCAAAGACATGGCAGCCAGGCAGTGTAGACAAGACTCTGCCCTCATGCCCCATCGCGCACAGTTGATGCTGCGGGGCGTGGGCAGAGGGCGTGGCTGCCATGGAGCTGCTGGGCTGCGTGGGCGATTTGCGGCGGGCCCTGGACGCGGTGAGTGGCCCTGCGGACAGGCGGGGTGGGAGCACGGCGGGGACACGGCGGGGTGGAGCAGGGGCAGGGCCAGTTTTGGGGCACTCAGTCACTAAAAGGTTCGCCATCACTGTCCTAGACTATCAAATAGTCAGAGGGAAGAAATGAATTGTTTAATAATTTCGGAGGAAATTATGGGGGTAATTAAGCAATTAAAAGTTGGTAAAGCTCCAGGTACAGATGGCTTAACAGCAATTTATTACAAGATGTTATCTGATGAAATGGTAGAACCATTAAAGGAATTGTTCAATAGTATTTTGCGGGGGGCAGAAGTACCTCCGTCTTGGAGATCTGCTTTCATATCATTGATTCCAAAGGAGGGTCAGGATCTGACCCAACCCAAGAATTATAGACCTATATCTTTATTGAATATAGATTACAAGATTTTTTCAAAAATATTGGCAAGTAGATTAATGCAAATACTCAGGCAATTGATTCATAGTGATCAATCTGGATTTATAACAGGAAGATACATGAAGTATAATGTAAGACAAATTGTTAATTTAATTAAATATTTGGATAAGAATAACCAAATTCCAGTGGCTTTTATATTTTTGGATGCTGAAAAAGCATTTGACCAATTAGATTGGGGGTTTTTATTACGAGTTGTAGAAAAAATGAATTTTGGGGAAAAATTTTTGGCTGCTCTTAGATCTATTTATCAACAACAATCAGCCCAGGTCATAGTTAATGGGGGTTTAACAGAGGTATTTAAAATTGAAAAGGGTACAAGGCAAGGATGTTTGTTATCTCCATTGTTATTTGTGTTAACAATGGAGATTTTATTAATTAAAATTCGTGAATCATCTATAATAAAGGGAATAAATGTGAATAAGAATGATTATAGGTTAAGGGCCTTTGCTGATGATCTGGTGCTGACATTAACTCAGCCGATAGATTCAGTGATTGATTTGGTGGAAATTATTGCTCAGTATGGGAAAGTTTCTGGTTTTAAGGTAAATAATAATAAGACTAAAATATTACCGAAAAATATGTCTATGAAGGATAAAGATGATCTAGTTAAATTGACAGGTTTTGAAATAGTTAAAAAGGTAAAATATTTGGGATTTTATATTACAGTTTCTAATGCTAAATTGTATAAAAATAATTATGAGACATTATGGGTAAAAGTGCAAAAGGATTTAAATGACTGGAAAAAATTACAATTATCTCTGCTGGGGAGAATTTCAGCAATCAAAATGAATATTCTTCCAAAATTTCTTTTCTTGTTTCAAATGATACCTATTTTGAAAAAAGATGTTAATTTGGAGGATTGGCAGAAGGGGATTAATAAGTTCATATGGGCGGGCAAAAAGCCAAGAGTTAAGTTTAAGATCATGCAAGATGCATGGGAAAGAGGAGGACTTAAGGTGCCGAATTTAAAATTATATTATGATGCGGTGGCTTTAACATTGATTAGTGATTGGCTTAATTTAACAAATAGAAATATACTTATACTTGAGGGATGGGATTTATTATTTGGTTGGCACGCTTATTTGATTTATAATAAAAAAGTAGATCAAGTTTTCAAGGCTCACATTTTAAGAAGTGCTTTACTACGAGTTTGGAAGAAATATTATTATAGACTAAATTATAAAATTCCCACTTGGGCGATTCCAGGACAGGTGATAGAGGGGGTATTTAGAGGAGTTAATTTGGATAATATTACCTATAGGGAATTACTTAGTTTGGTAGGACAGGATTGGCAAATTAAATCCTTAGTCGATTTGAAACAAGAAAATATTGAATATTCCTGGTTTTATTATAATCAATTGTTAATGAGGTGGAGTTTAGATCAGAAGGTTGGTATTACTTTGGAGGATGTGAATTTGATTAAACAGATTAAAGATCCAACCCGAGCACATATAAAGAGAATTTATAATGCTTTGATTGAATTGGATTCTGAAACGGAATTAGTTAAAGACTGTATGATAAAATGGGCTCAAAATATTCAAGAATCGATTTTATTGGATACATGGGAGACAATTTGGGTTAAAAATGTAAAATTTACTCAAGCCCAAAATTTAAGAGAAAATTTTTACAAGATGTTTTATAGGTGGCATTTGGATCCTCAAAAATTGTCATGCATGTATTCTAATTTACAGCCCAAATGTTGGAGATGTGGAAGTTTAGATGCAACTTATTTTCATATTTGGTGGACGTGT
>NW_015386200.1:104303-111512 GCF_001527695.2 Protobothrops mucrosquamatus | reverse complement strand
TGTTTAATAATTAAGTTGATTATTTGTTTATTATTGTGTTTAATTTCAAATTATCTAAATTTATTTTAAAAGGGAGTTAAAGTGTGTTATAGATTTGGTTACATAATTAGTTGGATAATGTTATTTAGATTATGATTAATATATTTGTAACCCTGTGAACAGCTCTGGGAAGTGGGGGGAGTGGGGGGTTTTGGGGGGTGGGAAGGGGGTTTATTTTGTAAATGATACAAAACTTTTAATAATAATAAAAAAAAGAATGTCAATGAAGAAGAGAAGAAAGTTACTCAGTATTTGCATAATCTGGCACAGGTTTTGTCTTCTATCTCAGTACAGGCCCAGGATGCCTTACCACCTATCTCTGGTCATTGTTCCTGGAGAGTGGGTTCAGGTGAAAAGAACTTTCACCTAGAAATACCAGTCCTGAGTGGTCTCAACCATGCCAAGTCCTCCTGATTTAAGGAATCAAGGTGTGAGTCCATGGAAAGTCCCATCATATCCTCTCCAGTGACAAGCTCCACAGCTGGACGACCTGAAAATGAAATTTCAACCTGCCTCACCTCTTGAACTGTTTCCATCTAAGTAGGATAAAAACCTCAATGTTCCTAGAACCTGGACTATGTTGCAATATTTTTCTTCTGCTACTGTTGTTTCCTTCGTACCTTCTTTGGTAGAAGGAAGGACCATGGGCCCAATACTTTAAGGAACATTGGGGAAAGAAGACTCAGAATATGAAAACTTGCTTGCACAGGAATCTAAAGAAAATATAGGGAGTTATGAACTATTAAAAGTATAAAAGAATAATTCAGGTAAAAACAAGGGTGGAATTGAAGGAAATAAAAGTTATTATTTTATAAAATGTAAAAAATAAAGCCCCAATGTAACAATATATGAGACTGTATGTTTAGCACAAATGTATTAATGTAGTGTAAATTAACAATGCAATGCCAATGTATGAGGAGAAATGTTTACTGCTTCCTGCCTATGTAGAGTGACCACAAATGGTAATTAGCAAAGATAATGAATTATGACCTGGATGGACGGAAATTGGAAGGTAATTGTCAGGATGAACTTCTAAGCGTAAAAACAACTTCAAATAATGGCTATGGAGTTGAAAGAGCTTCTTAGATGTGACATGCATTGTAAAAAGTATAAAATGCAAAGCTTGGAAACTGTTTGTTGCACTCCTGGAACCCAATCCATTGGGAATGGTCCAAGAGGCCGCGTTTGCAAACGCCTCTCTTTTCTTTTCTTCTCTTTTCTTTTCTTCTCTTCTCTTTTTATTATTTTTATGTTTTTCTCCAATAAAACTTTGTATTGTTAACCAGACTTGTCTTCGTATTGTGAGTATCAAAATTTTGGGTTTTTACATCTGACAAGAAGAATTAAGTGAGGAGGACACAGAAATTGCAGATATTCCAAAAGAAGAGAATGTCAGTTATTTGATAATGCATTAAAATCATTTGCTGTGGAATATACTGAGAGGTACAGGCAGCATTCAGAGTGCTTTTTCCACTTAGCTTCATAATAAGAATAAGAAGCAGACTAAAACTGACTCTTTTTTCAGAAAGAATGATTAAACCATGAGAAAACAATGCATATGTAACTGTATTGATTTTGTATGATACAGTATTGTATGAATGATTTCCCTGTGTTTTCACTCTGTGTGTTTCTGTGTGACATTCTCTAATAAAAGCTGTACAATAAAAGGAGGCATGTGTACATATCAGTAGTTGTTTTGTATGTTGATCACTTTCATTCAGTCCCTTGAGTGATCAACTTTCAGAGGTTTTACTATATTTTAGAAATCCCCTCCCCCTTGATGGTGTTCTCCCTCTGATGAACAGCTGATTTTGCCAACAAAGCTGGTCATTTGGTGGCTTTGTTCCCATTTTTTGAAGGGGCGACTCGGAAAGACCCAAGATGACCTTTGGATGATCAAGCATCAATGGAAAAGAAGAGGGCCTGGATGCCTGCAATTCTCGGCAAGGAGCAATTGGAAGCTCTGGTCTCTTGCAGGTTTTCCCTTCAGCTGCTCATTTTTCTTAAGCAGGACTGGGTATAAATTCCACTTTTTGAAGCTTTGCAATCTTTTAATTTATAACTAGTTGACTTCTGACCTACTTTATTACTCCTTGCTGGACTTTTTCACTTTTTTCTGTTTTTTCACTGTTTATTATCAAATTTTAAACTATTTTTAATAATTTAATATTTTTTAACTTTAAGGAAGTTGCAGTGAGATTTACATTTACACAGGATTATAATATAAATTTTGCTCTTTCTAGCTTTTTTTTAAAAAGGTCCTTGATATTTATCTCTTAATTTTTTATGGGGAAAATTCCCCTTTCTTTAACTGTGGGGTGAAAAAACACCTTTCCCTGTGGAAGCTATTACAACTTATCTGCTTCTCTTGTACTTTCTCATGCCTCTAAAAAGAGACAAAATATTTTGGGAGGCAATGGAAAAAAGAATGTTCTCCACTTTAAGGCTTTATTTGAAAACATAAACAAAAACTTGATGGGTCAATAACAGTTCTGTAAATTCAAGATGGTATTCAAAAGCAGGAAATAACAGGTGGGCCCAATTTGCAATTTGAGGAATTGGAATCTGATCTGTTGCTGTAAGATGAGAAGAAGAAAATGTTTGATTTGAAAGATATAGAACTGCTAGAAAAGGTTGAAAAGAATATGAACATAAGAAATTCTGAGATAATGGATATCATGAAGGATGGACTGGACTTTCTTGGCAAGAGAAATGTTGTGCTATCAAGGAGAATTATTCAACAATGGATGTTGCAAAGATATTTACAACAAAGACTTATGAACTTTGGAAATGAGATGCAATTGTTGGGGAAGTTCCCAATTAAAAATCTAAGGAAAGGTTTCACTATTAAAAACCAAACAAGGGTATTTGACTCTGGACTCAGAGATAATGACTGAGGTGATTTGTGGTAAATAGGAGACCATGTAGACTTTCTATGAGTAAATTACAATAACAAACTAATAAAGATTGCTTTGAACTTTAACTTTATTGAGGTTAAACATATTAATTATTTTTTCATGAATGTAATTTATGACATATCAATTGAATTGTAAATAGATGTACAAGCTTATAAATTTTGGACCTGTTTTGCAAGGGAGAAGCTATTGTTGCAATATATTTTTCAGTATTTAATTAGGTGGGGATAAAATGTGTTTTTGTTCTTTTTTATTCACATTTTTAAATGTTTTTGTTTTGTTTTGAATAAAATAAAATTAAATAAGTAAATGCAATAGAAATCCTCGAAAACTGAAGTGCCAGATAATTGTTGGATAAAAGAAACAAAACACACACACCCCAGTCTGACTTTAGCATTTAGATACTTACTCACCTAATTGTTTCTACAGCTTATGATTAATGTAAGCGTTATCTTGAAAACAATGCAGTCAGTGGATTGTCAAGAACAAATATTGCCAGACTCTCTGTATTGACAGTGAGTATGTTGTTCTAGAGATGCTATAATTACTTTCTTGTAATCTCAGAATCCAATATTAAGACTGTCCAAAGAGATACAGAGAGCAATCCATGTTGTCTGAAATACAGTTTCACCAGTTTGTTTTACTTTAACAACTTGCCTTTTATTATATGTGTGTGGCCTACTTGGTGTTTCTGCATAAGCCTTAATGGAAATAGTGCATTCAGCTTCATATTTTTGAATAAAGTTCTCAGAATATTTTTTCAGAGATTTCAGATAGCATTTTATAACTGATAATAGGATAATAGTTTGTACTGTAAGAAGGAATTGCTTTGTCATAAATGTTCCTGTAGGAATCTCTCCAGCGTTCTGATTTTGCATCTGATTTTTAAATTTATTTTTATTTTACTTGAAGTTAGCAGGTGATCCAAGATAAGGCTTTCCAAACTAAGGTACTCCCTCTGCTTCTTTATGGCTCTCAAATTTATCCTTTTGCAAACCTTAACATTCTTGAGTCTATTCAAAATAAGTTTATTCAAACCAATATTGTAATTCAAAAAGTATCTAAAATGCTATTTTATCTGTAGGGAAAGATTTATTGGATGCTAGAGAATGGTTTCTTCTTATTATCTTTTTGCTAAAGTTAATCATGTTTCTTATAGATCTGGCCCCATTTTAAGTCATCATGGCTTAAAAATATCTCTAGACAAAAATTCATTTACTGGACTTCTTTATGGAAAGTCCATGTTCATTAGGTTTCATAATGTTAGAACTGCCCCTCAAATAACAAATGTAATCTCCAAAAAATTTAAACAAGGTGTCACACCCCAACACAACCATATTCTTCCAAAAGGTTTTGCTCCAGTCCCCTATTTATTATGATTCTGAAATTTTGTAAAGCCTTCACTTTAGGCAGGCTGGATGCATTGTCCTCAGAATCTTTTTTTGAAGTTTTAAGGGTATTGCTATGTAACTTAAATTATGTCTGTGTGGAAATGGCTCAAGAGAAACTCTAAGCCATGTGCTACTAATAAGGATTCTAGGCAGACTTTCATTGTGAAGAAATTTTCAGGTAAGGAGTGTGATTTGTACTTAATGTTACTTTGTTTATACATGGATTCAAAAATACTGTCCCAAGTCTCCCAGTTTGGTGCTACCATTATGTACAGTATGTTATACCATTAAGTTTGGAACTTCTTATAATACTATTTTTATTCTGTTTTATTTTATTAGGTATTTTATTGTATCTGGCTTTAGGGTTGTAACAAACTGATTGATTGAATCTTGCCAGACTAATCTCATCCAATGTTTTGACTGGGTAACTTTGTTAACAGATTTTGGAACGTTCTAACTGTAATATACCTTGACTCCAATAAAGCATTTGACTCAGTACTCCAAGATATGCTAATCAGTAAGTTAGTTGGATGGTATGATAATTATGTGGATATGATTAAGTGAAAACCAATGTGATGCAATAGTTAAGTTACTTGATAAGACATTTGGATGTAAGGTTATTTCCTGATATAATTCTCATCCCAGCTCAAGTGCACTGTGCTTCAGCTGTGGAAATAAGGAAATATTATCATTACTTTTTAAGGAAAAGACTGAGTTTGCAGTAGTGGTGAATATCTGTAGCTTGAGTATAGGATGAGGGTGAAGGTTAGTTCTCCAAGCTTGTGGGTTGGTTTCTGAATGTTTCGTTACCAGGCTAAGTAACAACTTCAGCAGAGTTTAGGGGATGTCAGTTTTCTTCTGTTTATAAGGGCTTCAGATGTGGGTGTGGGTGTGTCAAGTGAGGGTGTGTCAAGTGAGGGTCTGTGATGGGTCTGTGATGGGTCTTGTAATGAGTCAGGCTCAGGACGATGCAAGAGTCCTGGGCATTTGCAAAAGCTGCCCGGGACCAGACTGAGTGGCGCCGGCCTTACGCGCATGCGCAAGGTGGGAAAAGACTGCCTGCTATTGGTTGGAATTGCCTGGGGATCCGGGGGTATAAATAGAGGCCTGCGTGCCTCTGCTCTTGTTGGTTGTTAGCTGTAAGAGAGTGAGAATAAAGGTTTGTTAGCAACATGCATTGCCTCCTTCGCCATTATTCTCCAGACTTAACACTGGTGACGAAGGTGGGATCTAGTCTAGACAGCTAGGGAAGCTTGAAGACTCACCCAAAAGAAGTCCGGAAGAGGGACGACGGCGTTGAAGTCAGCGTCTATCCTGCCAGTACAGCATCGCTGGAGGGTGAGTGCGGCTGAAGAAAACCCTGTCCCTTGATCATGGCGAAAATCGGTCGCTTATCTGAATTTGATGTCTCTCACCCGGAGAAATGGGAATCTTACGTTGCAAGGGTGGAGACTTACTTCCGCGTGAATCAGATAAAGGAAGATGGTCTAAAGACTGCCACAATGTTGTGCGTTTGTGGGCAAGACGCCTTTGAGATCGCCGAGAATCTAGTCGCCCCGGCCTTGTTAGAAACTGTTTCATACTCTGATCTGAAGAAATTTTTGAAAGAACACTTCCAGCCCAAGCAATCTGTTATTGCTTGGAGGCACACATTTGAACTGAGAGATCAGCAAGCTGGGGAATCAGCAAAAGAATTTATTGCAGCCTTGAGAAGAGCGGCTAAACCGTGTGAGTTCAAGGATCTAGAAGAAAGGCTACGCGATCGTTTTGTGTGCGGACTGAGGAACAGAGACTTACAGCAGAAGCTGTTTGCTAAGGAAGATGTCTCTTTCCAAGATGCTCTGCGAGAGGTTATGGCAGAGGAAGCTGCAGGTGGAGCGGTAAAGAATCTGCGGCCCACTCGAAGCGCTCCAGAGACTGCAACCATCCACAAGGAGGACGTGCGGGAGGATTCGGAAGAGGATCCTGAAGATGAAGTGGACAAGCTTTATCAAGCAGCCGGAAGGAGGCCCAAAGATCGTCCGGACAAAGGCCCAGCTGAGCTTCGATGCTTCGGATGCGGAGGTCGCCACAAGCGAGCGGAATGTCGGTTCCGTTCCGCCATTTGCCGAGCGTGCGGAAAGAAAGGCCACATCGCTGCGGTTTGCCTGGGTCGACAGAAGGTACAACTGAAGGAAGAATTGAATCTGAAAGGTACCAGGGTCCCCAGCCAAAACAGGGTGGGTTTCTGTGCAACACGCAGGAATATATTAAGAATAGGCACACACAAACCCCTTAAAAAGAAATTGTCCCTTAAAGTAAGACTGCAAGGAGTTCCATTGTCTATGGAACTAGACACGGGGTCTGCCCTATCCATAATTTCCCTAAACACATTTCACAAAATCTGCAGCAGCAGTGGCCAGCGAGCTTCGCTAAGGCCTTCTAATGTAATCCTTACTGATTTTCAAAATTCCAAGGTGTGCGTTAAGGGGGAGGCCACCCTTAAGGTACAGTATAAGAATTTTGAAGGCCTCTTAGACGTGCAGTTGTTGGGGGTGAGCGCACGAGTCTGATTGGACTCAATTGGTTCGAGGCCTTAGGAATCCAGGTAACAGGGTTGCACAAATTGCAAACGGAGACCCTTGCAGATGTCTGCAAGGAGTTTGCAGATGTGTTCAGTTCTGAACTAGGATCCTACAAGGGACCTCCAGTTTCACTAAAGCTAGACTCAGCTGTACAGCCCATAAGGGTTAAACCTAGGAGAGTACCATTTGCTCTTAAGGGCAAGATTGATGCTGAACTGGACAAGTTGCTCCAGCAAGGCATATTAGAGCCTGTAGACTCCAGCCCGTGGGAAACTCCCATTGTAACGCCTTTAAAGGCAA
>NW_015386200.1:74187-104237 GCF_001527695.2 Protobothrops mucrosquamatus | reverse complement strand
AGTCCATGAAGCTAGTTTCAATGAGGTTAAGGCCTTGCTTACATCCAATGCGGTGCTAGCTCATTTTAATGAGCAGTTGCCAGTGTGTCTGGCTTGTGATGCTTCCCCCTATGGTGTGGGTGCTGTGCTTAGCCATCTGACGGCTGATGGGACTCAGGTCCCTGTGGCATATTATTCTAGGACATTGTCTGCTGCTGAGTGTAACTATGCTCAAATTGATAGGGAGGCTTTGGCTATTGTGGCTGGAATTAAAAAATTCCATGATTTCATGTATGGCCGCCACTTTACGGTCTTTACTGACCACAAGCCTTTGCTGGGGTTGTTTACTACGTCCAAACAAACCCCACACATCCTGTCCCCTCGCATGCTGCGATGGTCCATTTTTTTGTCAGCTTATGACTATTCATTAGTTCACAAACCTGGCAAAGAAATGGGTCATGCTGATGGCTTAAGTAGGCTGCCATTGCCTGCTGTGGAGCCTGATCCTGCCCCTGCTGTGCACATATTGTCCATTCAGGATTTGCCAGAGTGTCCCCTTAATGCTAGGGATGTGGCTGCTGAAACTGCCACTGATCACACGCTTAAACGCGTGCTGACATGGGAGCTGTCATGTTGGCCTGACAGATGCCCAGAGGAGGATTTCCAACACTTTTGGGTCAAGAGACACGAGTTGTCCACGTTCAATGGCTGCCTCCTCTGGGGTTCTAGAGTTGTGATTCCGGCCTCATTGAGGTCGAGAATCTTAGTTTCCTTACATGAGGGTCACCTTGGGATTGTCAGGATGAAAGTGCTTGCGCGCAGCCATTTGTGGTGGCCTGGCATTGATAGAGCCATTGAGGCCCAGGTACATGGGTGTCATGCGTGTCAGCAGTCCAGGCCGGAAATGCCTCAGGCCCCTGTTCATAGGTGGGAGGAAACACACACTCCATGGTCTAGAATACATATAGATTACACTGGGCCCTTTCAGGGGCAATTCTTCCTGGTTGTTGTAGATAGCCATTCCAAATGGCTGGAGGTTGTACCTGTGTCATCCACCACTACTGCCAAGACCATCCAGGTGTTGAGAAACATTTTTGCTGCCCATGGTCTGTCAGATGTTTTGGTGTCGGATAATGGTCCTCAATTTACTTCTACTGAGTTTCAGGTTTTCCTACAAGCCAACATGATTCGCCACGCTACTTCGGCTCCATTCCACCCTTCCACCAACGGTCTGGCTGAACGGATGGTCCGCGTCGCCAAGGACGCTCTCAAGAAACTGACTTATGGCAACTGGCATCACAGGTTGGCTGATTTCCTTCTAGCCCATCGTACTACTCTGTGCACTGCCACGGGTAAGTGCCCAGCTGAACTCCGTTGGGGTCGCCGGCTTGTGACTAAATTGGACAGGCTGCATCCGGAGCGAGTAGCTTCACAGGTGTCCCAGGCGCACCCACCATGGGTCCTTCAAGTGGGTGATCCTGTCTGGGCCAGGAATTACGGGCCTGGACACCTCTGGGTCCCGGCTGTGGTCTGCAAGGTCTCGGGGCCTCTGTCCTACGAGGTGTCCTTGGACGACAGCCGCGTTCTTCGCCGCCACATTGATCAACTACGTGTGAGGCGGGACTTGCCTCGGTTTCCTCCTCAGTCTTCTCAAGGGGGGGAGGAGGAATGGGAAATGCATTCTGGGTATCAGCATCAGCAGCCGACACTGGCTGTTGAGGACACCATGGGTACGCAACCCCCAAATTCCGCAAGTGCTCCAAATAGGAATTCATGGGGCAGGGGGCAAACATACACCCCCACACTCACTCCAGCCTGGGAGTCACACCGGAGGTATACTCACTACCCACAACTCACCAACAATACTCCAGACAAGGAGACTGACTGGGAGCATCTTCATAACTCACAACATACAAGAGAGCAGGCACAACAGGTTGGGGACTTGCCCTTTTCAGCAATGGCTCACAGAAGGAAGTCCCCACGCATTAGGGCTAACAGGGAGGTATCCTTGGACCCTAACACTACAGAAAGGAGCCAGGAAAATTACACACCTTCAGGGAACAAGGAGATGAGTTCAGAAGGCTCAGAAAGCTCCCTAAGAGGCAGGTCAACCAGGTATAGTGAACAGCAGAGTCCTGACTACCTGAGCCTAGGAGGCGAGCAGGGAAGTCAGGCAGCAGTCATAAGACAGCCACAGTGTAATTCACCTAGTGTGGAAAGCAACGGTGGGGACACTTCAAGCTCCCCAGGTCCGAGAAGGTCGCTACGGGTCAAAGGCCCTCCCAAATACCTTGCAGATTACGTGAGGTGAGCAAGAGTTATGGAAATCTGGACAAGAGGTCCAGGCTGGTTAGCTCTTAGGAAAAGGGTTGGGCGCATTGGTTCTCAGAACGACAGAACGACCCTATGCTTCTCACACTCTGTGCATTTAATGCAAAAGTTAGTAAACACATGCTCTACCAAAGGTGGCGTCCATGTTGGGCGCAGCATTATTTTATCTAGGGGGGAGGGGTGTTGTGTCCTGAGCCTGCAGAAGCAGGCTCGGGACGATGCAAGAGTCCCGGGCATTTGCAGAAGCTACCCGGGACCAGACTGAGCGGCGCCGGCCTTGCGCGCATGCGCAAGGCGGGAAAAGACTGCCTGCTATTGGTTGGAATTGCCTGGGGATCAGGGGGTATAAATAGAGGCCTGCGTGCCTCTGCTCTTGTTGGTTGTTAGCTGTAAGAGAGTGAGAATAAAGATCTGTTAGCAACATGCATTGCCTCCTTCGCCATTATTCTCCGGACTTAACATCAGGTATGAGTCATCAGTGAATCTTGTGATGCGTCTTGTGATGGGGAGGTTACATCAGGTTGGGGTCATTGAAAGGTGAACTGCTGGTGGGATGGGTTGGTTGAGGGTCGGTGCTGTCTCTGGTTGGCTGTGTGTTTGATTTGGATTCTGAGGGGTTTATAGGCTGGTTATAGGTCAATATATCTGTTGATGGAATTGCTTGTGGAGTGCCAGGCTTTGATGAACTTACAAGTGTGGCAAGTGGTAGCATGGCCAATGATTTTTGTGTTGTTCCAACACAAGTAGAGAGTAGAGAATAAGGATTTGGGATCATGGTGTTTGCCTGCCATGAAGCCTGGCACTCCACAAGCAATTCCATCAACAGACATATTAACCTACAACCAGCCTACAAACCCCTCAGAATCCAAATAAACTATACAGCCAACCAGAGACAGCACCGACCCTCAACCAACCCCCATCACAATACTCACTGAAGGACACTGACATCCCCTAAACTCTGCTGAAGATGTTAACTAGCCTGGTAATGAAATATACAGAAACCAAACCACGAGCTCAGAGAACGAAACCTTTACCCTCAAAAGACTAAGTGCTCTCTTATTCTACTGAATATTCAAAATGACATTAATGAACAGTTCAGCAGAGAGAAATTCCCCAGGATGAGAGAAAATAGGTTAAATTGAAATCCAGAAACAATTATATTTATTCAGCAATAAGAAATTACCTTTTCCACAAGCTCATAATCCATTTTAAATGCCCAGAGCTGAAGTCTAGGAGTAAGCTCAGTAATGGAAGACAGGGTCAGTAGGAACTGTTCAGCAGTACCCAGAGGGATATCAGGATTGGCTAACTGAGCTTCTTGAATTTTCTGCTTTTCCTCTTCTGTGGGAATCATTGTAAGAATTTTCTAGAAAGACCAAAATAAAACAAACAAAACAAAACAAAACAAAAACCACCCCATCAAAGACAAACTATATAGACTGGTCTTTTACACTGACTATATCAAAGCTGAAAAATACTTTTGTTTTGTAAATTTTCTTGACAGAACTCCTAATTTTTCTTATTAAAAATATAAGTGATTCAGTATTATCCACACCAAAATTACGCAAAATATTTACATTTCATTTATTTTAATAATTGTTTAAAATATTACAATTAACCATTTATAAAAATCACTTTTACCTTTTCAATTCTGTGCAACATAATTTAAAAGAGATATTTTGCTGAAGAATCATGTACCTACTGCTTATTAAAATCATATGTAATGACTCAGAGGTTCAAAAACAAGCAGCACTAGGACATCACATATACAGGGTAAAAACTGTCACAATATTCTTGGGGAGAGGGAGAGAACTGACCTGTACACAGTCCAATCTCTTAAGAAAGAACACTGAACTCTCATGAGATCCCAGTGTACTCATATGAGATTTTGTACCATTTTGAGAAAATTTGCATGGCCCTCACATATCTGTTCCATCTCAATTGATTAAAATTTAGTATTTAGTATTCTGAATTAACCAAGTACACACTGGTATTTCAGCTACAAATGAAGGAGAATATTTGTAGCTCAGGGTTGAGATGAGAGTCCTTGGTGCTCTCTGAGCTTGCTTGTTTTCTTGCAAGCATTTCATTACCCTAACTATGTAACATTATCAGTGCTAGTAAGGAGTGCTGTTTGTTGTCGTTTATATTCTGGTGTCTTGCCTGTCTGGGTGGGTGGGGGCGGTCTTAGGGATTCTTTGGTTGGGCTGTTTACTAATGGCTCTGTGGCAAGTTACTTGATTGGGGTATTGCTTACTTGATTGCTGGTCTGAAGGTGACCTTGCTGATCTGAGTGCTGATTTCTGGTGGAAAGATGCTGGAGTCTTTTCCTCTTTTGGGCTGGTTGATTGTCTCTTTTGCATAATCTATAGATGTTGTTCGAAGACGAATTCCAGGGTCTGCAAGCTGAGATAGAAATCCACAGCCTAAAACAGAGGGGATGACCCACTAAAGAGTATGTCTGGGAATTCCGAAAAATTACTGGGACGATCAGACAGTGGCCAGAACGATTGCTGATTCATTATTTCAAGGAGGGGCCAGATCGTGATTTATTCCAGGCGTGCACCTACCGGGGAATTCCTGATCAGCTCCGTGAATGGTATTGCATAGCTGTGACCCTGGACATCGAGTTGGCCTGCTGCAGGAAGCCCAGCACCACCAAATCGAAACCACAACGAAGCCAGGAAAAGCGTCTATTTAGGTGACAACCACCAACCACTCCTGCAACCAGTACTGCCCAAATGCCTGCTGGAGCTCCCATTCAGGTGTGGACAGCAGGGTCACTGGGCAGCTGATAGCCTGGCTCCTGCTCCTCAGGGCAGAAGCATGCCTGCCTATGTGGAAAAGGCTTCCACAGAGAGGATGAGAGAGATCGAATTGGGTATGCCAAGGCCAAGGCATCGAGCTTCCCCCTCCTACCCAGGGGGGAGAGGGAGCTCTGGCTGAGTGCCTACAACTGCCAGCACCCTATGACAGCAACGATGATGTGAGGACAACCTAATGGTAGATCAGCCCATCCCACCTTTTGCCATTGCTGCCAAACTTATAGTGCCAAAGACTGGGGCACAGATGGACGTAAACGTCCTAATAGACTCAGGTTGCCTAAGGTGCCTGATTAGTCTCCTGACTGTACTTAAATTAGGAATCCATGCCAAGCTGTTACCCATAGCCATGAAATTTGAGCAGGCAGGTGATCTTTGATGGGGGGGGGGGTTTCCCCTGCAACACATTTAACTGAACTGATCTGGTTGGAGCTGGGACAACATTGGGAGATCATCTGCTTTGTGGTTACCCCCAAAATGACTGAGACAGTGATTCTGGAATTAGTATGGCTTGACAAATGGCGCCCTACTATTTGGTGGGAGAACAGGGTGAGAACCTTGAGACTAGCGAAAGGACCCCTCCAACCTTCTGAATCAGCCAGATCAAGAGAATAACAGACACTGAGGGAAGGGGGGGAATGATTGAGCTGCTAAGAGCCACCACAGATTGAACGCCAGGGGTCCAACTCATTCCAATGGAATACCGGGACCTAACGAGGGCTTTCAGCAAAGAGGACTGTGACATACTTTCCCCTCACTGAACTACCAATTGTGCGATTGAAATACTGACAGGGGCTAAACTTCCAAAGCCTAAGATGTACTCCATGACCCCCAGAGAGATGAATGCGTTAAGGGAATAGATAGACAAGAAAGTAGCTAGGAGTTTCATCGAACCAGCCAAATCACGAGTAGCCGCCCCAGTGCTATTTAAGGAGAAGAAAGATGGGTCTTTGAGGTTGTGCATGGATTTTAAAGGATTGAGCGTGGAAAATATGTATCCTTTCCCCCTGATGAAGGACATGTTAGCCCACCTTGCAAGATGGAAAGGCTTTACTAAGCTGGATTTAAGGGAGGTTTATTATCAAGTAAGAATCAGGAAGTGAGATGAATGGAAGTCAGTTTTCAATTGCCCCCTAGGAAGTTTCCAATTTAAAGTGATGCCTTTTGGCCTTCAAGGGGCTCCTGTTGTATTTATGCAGCTGATCAATCAGGTGCTGCATGATTATCTCTACTAGGGAGTGACAACATCCTCATTTACACAGAAACCAGGGAGGAGCATGTAAAGTTGGTCCGGGAGGTGCTTAAGAGATTCTTAAAGACAAACTTCTACGCTAAGCTGTCTAAGTGTGAATTCTACCAGTCCCACCCTGACTATTTGCACCAGATTTCCCATGAGAGGGTGAAAATGGACTCCGTCAAAGTTAAGGCTGTATTGGAATGGCAGCCTCGGAGAACTGATAAACAGCTGTAGCTCTTCCTTTGTCACAATAGCTTTGCCAATCACTGAACTATTGAAAAATAAGGGAGGAGGGAGATCTCATCCCGGTCAACCTTTAAATGCACCATAGAATACCAAGAAGCGTTTGAACAGCTAAAAAGACTATTTGTGGAGGAACCAATCCTAAAACACCCCGACCCTGAAAAGCAGTTCATCATCCAGGTTGATGCTAATGATGTTGCTGTAAGTGCTCCTATAGAGGATTGACAAACAGGACCTACAACCAGGTGCCTACACCTCAAAGAAACCTAAAAGGAGTTTCACTTCCCTCTAAAAAGTGCCAGCATGGGAGTAATGTTCATCTTACTACAAAAGCTTCCTTCTCCCACACCGCCCTTCGCCTTTTTGTGTCTGTAAGAAACTACAGACACAGAAAGGCGAAGGGCAGTGTGGGAGAAGGAAGCTTTTGTAGTAAGATGAACATTACTCCCATGCTGGCACTTTTTAGAGGGAAGTGAAACTCCTTTTCAGATATGGACTGGTCATAAAAACCTAGAGGCACTGAAGATCCCATGGAGATTATCTCCTAAACAGGTCTGATGAGCATAATACTTCAACCATTTTAACTTTGCCCTAAAGTACATTCCAGGGGAAAGAATTTCCTGGCCGCCACACTATCCAGAATGCCTCAATACAAAAGCCACCATGTAGAAGTAATTAACACAATTATTCACCCACCCCAAAAAGCCTCTCAAGTAACCACTAGGTGTCAAACCCAGAGATGATCCATAGAGTCTGACAGCCACTTGACTGAGAAACTCAAAGACAAACTAAAAGCAGACCCCTGGTTCAGTGACAACAGGCAGCTGTTAACCTATCAAGATGGACTAGCCTGGAAAGGGTCTAAGTTGTATTTTCCCAGCCCTCTAAGAATCCAAGCCCTCCAGTGGAGTCATGATGCTAAACAAGCTGGCCACTTTGGGTTCCTGAAAACTCTACATTTAGTGAACTGGCAGTTCTGGAGGCCAGGAATGAAGAAGGACATTGAAAGTTATGTGAAAAGTTGTGTGACTTGTGCTGCCATAAAAAAACAGTCTGGAAAACCACCTGAACTATTGCAGTAAGTGGTAGACCCTTCCCAACCCTGAGAAGAAATAGCAATAGATTTTATTGTGGAACTGCCCGAAAACAACTGAAATACTATATTTTGGACTGTCACTAACCTTTTTTCGAAGCAGGCTCACTTCATTGGTTGTTCGGGATTCCCCTCTGCCCAGAAACTCACCAAGCTATTTTTGAGGCATATTTACCAACTCCATGGAATGCAAAAAGGGTTATATCAGATAGGGGAGTTCAATTCATCACCAAGTTCTGGAGGGAGTTTGTGAAACTGATTGTGTTGACCCAGGGGCTCGCCTCCACTTTTCATCCGAGCACGAATGGATCAGCTGTATGAACGCAATGGTGGAACAGTACCTTAGATGCTATGTCAACTGTAAACAGACTAATTGGGCAGACCTCCTGCCTTTTGCTGAAGTAGCCTACAATAATACCGTTCATAGTAGCACTGGACTTACCCATTTAAAATAGCAACCAGCAGGGAATTTGTTCCTATGCCTCTCTTCTCACAAACTTTAAATCAGTGGGTGACATTCCTACAGAGTGCTTGGGTAAACTTTAAGCGAGCCCTAATCCAAGCTGCTAAAGTATACAAGGAGCAAGCCGGCAAGCGGCAATCTCCCTAGAGACCATTTTATGTAGGAGAGAAAGTCTATCCATCTAGTAAGTATATGACATTGAAGTTCCCCAATAAGAAATTGGGACCTAAGTTCCTCAGTCCTTTCCCCATAGTCAAAATAATTAATCCTGTCATGATTGAATTAAAGCTCTCACAACTGTTAGGAAAAGTTCACCCCATCTTCCATTGCAGTTTGTTAAAGCCAGTCTCAGAGTCCACACTGAGACCGATTCTGAAAAAAGCACCGGGCCCCATTACGGTGGAGGGCGAGACTTCTTATGAAATAAAACACATTCTTGGTTCTAGATTATATAAAGGGAAATTGCAATATTTGGTGCAGTGGAAAGGGTATCCCTTATCAGAAGCTACTTGGGTGAAGAGTGGGGATGTAAAGACAGAGAGGTTAATACAGAAATTCTATGATAAGCATCCTCAAAAGCCTAGGGGGAATTCCTAACTTGTGTTTCTGCTTCTTTCACAGAACTTGCTTTCTCCTTAGAGGGGTGTGACTGTCAACTCTACAATGTACCTGGCTGCAGCCATTTTTGTTCTAGGTTGCCACAAGAAAGGGAGGGGGGAATCTGGTAGTCTAAACATTAGCAAATCTTGTGGGAACCAAGGTCATTCCCATACCGAAGGGGAGAAGGAGGATCGTTTAGTCAGAAAACCCACCAAGTTGTTCTATTGGATAGCATGAGTAGAGGGTTGGGAATTGTTACATTGTATTACTTTGATTCTTGGGGGGAAAGTTTAGATCTGATTTCACTTTTGTTCATGCCGATATTATATAGCCAATAAACATGTTCTTTGAGGAACTTTCCTGCCTCGGAGTTCTGATTTATTTGGTCAAAGACACCAACCAAAGAATCCCTAAGACCGCCCCCAACCAGCCAGACAAGCAAGACACCAGAATATAAACTGATAGCAAACAGCACTCCTTACTAGCACTGATGATGTTACCTAGTTAGGGTAATGAAACATTTGCAAGAAAACAAGCAAGCTCGGAGAGCACCAAGGACCCCTCATTTAGGCTATAGCTAGAACTGAACACACACCTAAACTAAGCCTTTATGGAGTTCTATGATTTTATATATCTCCCCATGATGTTTTTTTTTTTCTGGCTTTATATTGGTTAATTGGAAAATAGAAGAAAATTGGGTTTTTTATTGTGACATTGAAACAAATATGAGTATGAATGCATGTTTTGTTCAAAAGTTAAAATTATGCTGATTGATCTTAAAAAGATTATATGTCTGCAGAAGGAGAAAATATTACATAATAGTAATCAGCTAGTCCATTATGAGAATTCATATATCAACATATTTTCAAACACTAGTACATGGAAACAATATACTTGTTAACATAATGTTCTGCATGGTTTTCTCAGTACCTCTATTCCTTCCTTATTTAAGGCATATTCATCAAAGTTCAAAATGGCAACCTTGATTGTCCTTGGATGTGGTAATACAGTCAGTCCTATATTAATAGCATTGCTCCGCTTGGAATCCAGGACAATGATTTCTTGCCTCTTGCCATCAGCAGCAGTTTTCTGAGAAAAAGAAGCAGAGATTGTAAACTATTATGTTTCTTCAGTCATATAAATATTCTTTAAGTAATTAAATCTATCTATTAATTAAGCTAGAATAGCATATGGATAACATGATAATTCTACAGTAAAAGCAGAACTTGTGATAGATTCTTTAGACTTTTCTTAAAAGATTCATGAGACTTATGAACTTTGGAAATGAGATGGAATTGTTGGGAAAGTTCCCAATTAAAAATCTAAGGAAAGATTTAACTATTAAGAATCAAACAAGGGTATTTGACCCTAGACTTAGAGATAATGATTTGGGCGATTTGTGGTAAATAGCTAACTGTATAGACCAAGGGTGTCAAACTCTGGCCCGTGGGCCGGATCTGTCACCAGGAAACCGCGCCCACCCCATTGCCGGCAATGGGAAAAAAGCTCCGATACATTGTGCGACGTCACATGACGTCGCGAGTTTGACATGTCTGGTGTAGACTTTCTAAGAGTGAATTACAATAACAGGCTGTTAACAGAGTGCTTTGAACTTTAACTTCATTGTTCTTTAACTAGTTATTTTTTTTCTTTCATGTATGTAATGTATGATATGTCAATTGGGTTGTAAATAGATGTACAAACATACATTTTGGACCTGTTTTGCAAGGGAGAAGCTATTATTGTTGCAATATATTTATCAGTATTTAACTTGGTGGAGATTATATATTTTTTGTCCTTTTTTATTCACATGTTTTCAGTGTTTTTGTTTAGTTTTGTTTTGTCTCTTTTGGATAAAATAGATAAAAGCAGTAAAAATCCTCAAAAACTAAAATGCCAGATAATTGTTGGATAAAACAAAACAAACCCTCCCCCAGTCTGACTTCAATATTTAGATATTTACTCACCTAGTTGTAATTCTACTGTAAATGCTACAATAATTCTACAGTAAAAGTAGAACTTGTGATAGATTCTTTAGACTTTTCTTAGAAGATTCATATGAGATTTACTTGTCTGTTAAATTGTATCCCACCTTTTCTTCAGGAACTCAAGACAGTTTAGAGGAGCTCTTTCTCCTCTAACTCCCTGCTCCACAACAACAATTCTCCGATTCTCTCCTCCACAACAATAATTGCTATTAAGTAGACTGGACTGAGAGAGATAAAGTAGCTCAAAGTAGTTCAGTAACCAGCTATAGCTTTGGGTGGATTTAAACTTGATCTCCCTGGGTCTCATCCAATATCTTAACTGCTATTTTATATTATATTTATGTTGATAAAAGTGGCAGAAGCACCTATTTTGAAAATAAAGAAATAGCTTGAGTTAGGAACATTTAAAGTTGGATCTTATTGTTAATTTTAATTCCCTTCTAGAAAGGAATTGTGGTGCAGCAATGCCATGGCTGCTCAAACATGTAATTCTTGTTTAGACTCTGGTTGCTCAAAACGTATTCTGCAGAGGAAAAAAAACTTGTTGCTATTCATTGTCACATCTTTCTGATTTTTCTTTTTCAGATCAACATTAGTGAAATGTGTATTATTTTTTAGGCTGCAGTAACAGGCTAACATGAATATATATTCATTTGTAGCTTTTAAATTTTGAGCAAGGCGTCTTTTTCTTTACTGTACTATATTGAATGTGTATTTATTTAAAACACTTATATAGCTGCCTACACTTATATAGTGTATACACTTATATAGTGTATTTATTTAAAACACTTATATAGCTGCCTAAAAGCAGTACATATTTTAACATTATTTAAATAATTAACGTCAGGCCCAAAGTAAAGCAATAACTTTCTAATCTACTAAATATATCTTGGGAGAGTCTATCGTATGGCTACCCTCCCCCCTCCCACTCAGGACAGCAGTCTCTTAATCAGGCCTCTTTCTGGGAAAGCTCTGAATGGCCAAGTACTTTCCCTCTGCTGCTGCAGATGCACATTCCATCACAGTTAGCAGTACATGATTCTTGATGCTATTTTGGATCAGGTGATGTAAACAAGAAACTCCTCATTTTATTACTCTGTTATTGAGATTTTTAAATTAATATGGTTATGTTTGAATTATTGCTTCTTATTATGCATATCCACCAATTAAATAATTATTTATTCTATAATAGGAAAAAGGTAAGAAGATAATAGAATAAAAGATTCAGGATGGACTATTACGCCACTGAATTCAAGCAGGAATCCAGATTAAAGCATGCCTAGCAGATAAGTCTACAATTACTTCCAATGAATCAAATCTACTTCTCTAGATAATTGTACACTCAAATTGCCCTTATTTTAGGAAAGATTTTTCTAATATTTAATTGAAATCAGGTTTTCCTTTAACTTAGAACCATTATTTCGTGTTCCCTATCACAAAGACTGGCAGCATAATACAACAAGATGAATGGCTGGCTGAGTGGATTTAGAAGAAATTTAATCAGTAATTAGCAATTACTGTTGTTGTTATTACTGTGGATAGGGAGTACTTCTGAAGACTGTCAGCACTACTGCTGTCAATTTGAGCCCCAGAAAGAACCATCTCTTTTGGTCAGAATCAATCCTTGGCCTGGGTACCTGGATTAGCCAATAGCAGATGTGAGTAGAGGTGGAATCTGTACAGAGTAGGAAAGGAAGGAACCTCTGCCTTTCTCCTGTTTCAGGTTGCATCACCTCACGATGCTGCATCTGAGCTGCTTTTAAACCTGAGTTTATAAGTTTAGCAGGGTATTAAATTTATGTTTAAAAATTCCTGCCTCCCCTACCCCGGGATAGGGGAAGTGATTTTGAGATAAAGTGAGAGGGAGTTCTCTTCAATACACCTAGCAACTGCCTCCTCCATTATCAGATGTTAATTGGGCTACTTTTTAATATCAAACCTGTTTTAAGTAATGCGATTGGTGAATATCTTCTCAAAGCCACCAATACCTTTTCTTAGCTTGCTTTGCATACAACTACCATTTGGCAGGATAGGGACTGGCAATGGGATTAACAAATGTTATATAACTAATAGTTTTTGGATCCATCAGTATAAATGAATAGCACTGAAGTATCCTTTGAAGAAGATCTGTCACCATGTAGAGCAGGGATGTCAAACTGCCGGCCCGTGGGCCGATGCGTCACAATGAAACCACGCCTACCCCATTGCTGGCAATGGGGAAAAAGTTCCAATACATCGCGCGACGTCACATGACATTGCGAGTTTAACATGTCTGATGTAGAGAAATGTAGGGAAAAAATTGCCAAGATTACTTTCACTTAGTAATTCCTCCCAAGGTACACTTTTTTAGAATAAGACAGGAAATCTGTGTCTTTTCTTCTATAATAAATACTGTAGCAAACAAATACCAATTTGATGGTAGCATATGATCACAACTCAAGTAGATTGGAACTATATTCCTTCAAAGGATCCTATATTTTATTAGTTTGGGACAATAGATACTTGGGAGAAATATAGATATTAAATAAATAAATAAAAACAGCTTGAGGAATCAAATCATTAATAGGTATGATATAATGGATGCATGGATGTAATACAGATAGCCTTGACTTATAACTGCTTGCTTAGCAGCCATTTAAATTCTGACAGGGGTATTTGTGAACTAGATTCAAATTCTGATCATTGCCCCTTCCTGTGGTTACATGGGTGCACCTTAGTACTTGACAACCAGATTGCATTAGCAGACTTTTAGGGTGTCCCAGTCACATGACTGTTTTATGACAGTTTTGCTGAAAACCTACATTTACTTGTTTTTTAGGAAAATCACATTCTCAGTAAACCCTTGCATTGCTTAATGACCATGCCATTTGCTTAATGACCATGGATTCGCTTAGCGACTACAGTAATTCACTTAATGATCACTGCAAAAAAGGTCTTAAAATCAGGTCAGTCACATGTCCAACCTGCTTTATGATCATGAGTTATAATCATGATAAGCAGGCTGCATAATTTATTTATTTAATTTCTAGGGCTACTATAATGAGTCATAATTCAAGGACTGTCTGCCCAAGATTGTTTAGAGATAATTTCTGTGAAATAAATATGCTAAGGCTGCCTGAGGATGTCCCATCTTTAGTATTTGAATTGTCCCCAATATAAAGGTCATATAAATATTATGCTCCAACATGCCCAGGCCTCTTGAAGAATAATAATATTAAATATATTTAGTTTCTTGTGGGTTAGGGGAAAAAGTCATTTCTTTTTCAGTATCAGAAGTGTTGCAAGATTTGAGTCAGATGTTTATGGACCCAATAAGGTATTCAGGAGGAGCTGGAGGATTATTGAAGGAATCTTCCTCACTTTGTGCTCTTAGGGCCCACATTCAGTAAGAATAATGCTGCAATTGCTGAAGAGATCTGTATCCAACGGGGCTTCTGAGAGTTTGGTGAGAGGGAAATTGAAGGAAGCTTCCAATGTCTCACTCTCTTTGCATGTTGATAAAGTTTTAAGACAGGAATTTTAGTCTTCATTATTAGTTTTAAAATGACTCATTAGGAGATTGGATTTTTTTTTCATATTATTCAGAGAGGTTTTGTTGTGGACTGTTAAGACTTTTATGGCAGACACATTCAGGAAATAACCAATTGGTTTTTGGAAAAGATTTTTATTGCTAATAGATAATGTAACAGAATTTTGAAATACTATCAAAATAATTATTCCACATATACTTAGTACAGTTGAGGGGAATTTCTTTCTCACAGTTCATTCCCCACAACCCGAACTCAAGAATATGTAATATACAGGTAGTCCTTAAGCTAAGATCACAATTGAGCCCAAAATTACCTTTGCTAAGCAAGACAGTTGTTAAGTCAGGTTTGCCCTGTTTTATGTCATTTGTGCCACAGTTGTTAATCAAATCACTGCAGTTGTAAAGTGAATCATGTGGTTGTTAAGAGAATATGGCTTCTCCCTTTGACTTTGCTTGTCAGAAGCCAGCTGGGAAGGTTACAAAGGGTATCAGTGCAACTCTCATTTAGGCCAAATGCCCTTAATTTGATAACATGACCATGGGGATGCTGCAATGGTTGTATGAAAACCAGTCATAGGTCACTTTTTTCAGCTGTTGTAACTAGGAATGGTTACTAAACAAATGGTTGTAAGTCAAGGGCTACCTGTAATGGCCTTGTTCCGCTCTAAATTGTCTTGGTGTCCCCTCTGTGTTCCCATGATTTGTTAGGAATTATCTAACACAGAGACTGCTAGAGAGCTGGTTGACAGGCAATGAACAGAAGCTCATTGGAAATGGGGTGTGCAGATGGCAGAACCCGGCACTAAAAAGCCAAGGAAAGACTGATCAAATGAAATTTAGCTCTTTTATTTCAATACCTAATTTGGGGGATTAGATTTTGGATTTAACTATTTTAATTAATTATTTGATTTTTGCTGACTACTGTAAGCAGCCTAGATTTGAGGCAATGAACAAATCTCATTAATAAATAGTAGCAAATAATCAATGGCAAGCAGTGCAAAGACTTTACAAATAGTTTTCAACATTTCAAATTTTAAAGGAAACTTGGTCTTTATAAAAAAAAGTGGTGGGGGAAATGGCTTCATGGGGATTACTTTTATCATCAAAAATAAAAACAAAGTCAGACTGAAATTTTGTTGAATTACAGTAATTCACTATTTTATAATTAAAGAATACCTCATAATTCCTTTTCACAGCTTAATATGCACTGTCAAATGTTTCTATGATTTTTCATTCTGTCACATGTTTAATATATTCATTGGAACTGTTTTTTTTTCAGAATGCACATTCTGAGATCTTTTATGTGCAAAATGGCTGAAATATAGATCTGATATTCATGACAGAGTTCTATGTATTAAGATCTTTCTATAAAGAAAAAAAAAACACCCTATATTTCCAATACAGATATCAGATTAGTATTTTAAAAGAATATGTAAGAACTGTGTGAACACTGAGCTGTGAATTGGATGTATAAATGGCAAAGAGACAAGAGAAAGTTATATAAATAAAAATATATATCTGGGAATTCTTTTTGTGAAACAATGTCAAATGTAAGGACTACTACATACACTATAATTCAGTTAATATGAAGTTCTTAGAAGAATATACATATAAGGAAAATATATGGAGACAACTTTGCCTTGTTCTGTTATTTTTTTCTTCAATTCATGTATAAAGCATGTATAATTCATACATAAAATATAGTTCATACATAATGCAGGCACAAATAATTGAACCAAGTCAAATTGGTCTCTTAGACTTTAAGAGAGCTGACATTAACAAACTAAGAGATAGTTTAGGAAGAATTCCATGGATGAAAATCCTAAAGGAGTAAAATCTCAAGATGCTTGGAAAACTCTGAAAAAAGAAGATATAAACCCTAATCTATGATAATACCACAGAGAAAGAAAAATAAGAAACACCAAATGAAGCCAGCATGGTTGCATAAAAAAACTTTCTGACAAACTAAGAGAAAAAAAAGAACAAGTATAAAAATGGAAAGAGAGACATATACCTAAAACAGGCTACCAGCAAATAGCATGAATCTGCAAGGATGAAGTCAGGAAAGCTAAGGCTCAGAATGAACTAAGCAACAAATGCCAAAAATAATTAAAACGTTTTTTTTCAACATGTAAGAAACAAAAAAAAAAACAGTCAAGGAAATGATTGGTTCACTAATGAGAGAAGATGGCAAGGATGTGAATGGCAGCAGGGAGAAAGTGGGATGTTTAATTAATTATTTGCATCTGCCTTCACGCAAAAGGAAAAAAATAGTCCTATCTATCAAAAGCAGCACCTTAGGAGACAGACTAGAAGTGGAAGTCAAAATAGGCAAGAAAATATTAAGAGAATATCCACCCAATGGATTATATTGCAGAGTTCTGAAGGAGCTGTCAGACATGATCTTTGAACCACTGAACAGAATCTTTCAAAGCTCCTGGACTGCCAGAGAAATACCAAAGGACTGGAAAAGAGCTGATATGGTTCCAATCTACAAGAAGAGAAAAAAAATTGGATCTAGAAAACTACAGCCTGGCATCAATACATAGGAAAATCCTGGAAAAAATAAGCAGCGCATTTGTGAACACCTAGAAATGAACAAAATAATTACTAGAAACCAGCATGGATGTGTCAAAAACAGATTATACCAGAAACACTTATTGCCTTCTTTGATCAAGTAACTTAAATTAGTGGATAAGGGAAATGCTATGGACACAGTATACTTGGTCTTGAGTAAGGCAGTTGACAAAGTAGACCATAGCCTATTTGTTGGTAGAACAACGTGGGTTAGATTGGGGTAGTGGGGTAGTACCACTACCAGATGGATTGGCCAATGACCCATCCTCAGCATATAGCCCCCAATGGAACTACATCTATATAGAGGGAAGCATGCAGTGGGGTACCTCAAGGTTCTTAGGCCTAATACTCTTCCACATCTTCATATACAATTTAGATAAGAAAATAGGAGGGGAACTCATCATATTTGCAGACAATATCAACCTTTGAGGAACAGCTAATGGTTTAGAATATAACTCAATTCAGAAGGATTGTGACAGACTTGAACACTTGGCCTCATCCTACAAAATGTAATTAAGTAGTGAGAAAAGTAAGATCCTACATACAGACAAGAAAAATGTACAAGTATAGAATAGGTGGTACCTCGCTCAACAGTTGCAATTGTGAGAGGGATCTAGATGTGCTAGTCAACCACTATTATTTTGAGCCAGCAGCATGCTGAAACTGCCAAAAAAGCCAATGCATAGGCTGCATCAATAAACAGTTTCAAGATCATGTGCCCTGGTCACCATGATACAAAAAAGATCACGAGACCCTAGAAAGACTCGAAAGAAGAGCAACATTGTACAAGCTAAACTGTACAATGAATGATTGAGGGAATTAGGTTTGTTTAGTCTAACAAAGAGAGGGATTGGGGTGATATAATAGCAGTCTTCTAATATTGAATAGGCTATCATCTTATTCTCCAAAACATCAGAAGGCAGGACAAGTAATGGATGGAAGATTATTAAAGAGAGCTCCAACCTAGAATTAAGGAGAAATTTCCTGACAGTGAGAACAATTAATCAGTGGAACAGCTCACCTCCGGAAATTATAGGAGCTCTATCTCTCTATCACTTCAAGAACATATTGGACAGCCATTTGTGCAGAATGGTATAGCGTCTCCTGTTTGAGCAGGAAGTTGGACTAGAAGACCTCCAAGGTTCATTCCAACCCTATTATTCTATGTTATAGGGGGGGGAGTGACTGACAAGAATAAGAGAACCACTATTGCCTATTGCACGTCCTAACTGTACAGAATTTCTAGAAATAAAATTTACAAGTAAAAAGAATGTCAGAAGGAGGTGAAGAGCTACTGCTCTCTTTGTATGCCCAACTGGATTGGAATTTCCCCAAAGGACTATAATTCCACTTAGCACTTACAGTATCTTTCAGACAAGACCAAAAATATGGTAGTTAAACAGCAAAGTTTATTTATTTATTATTGTGGTTTTTAGTATTGCCTGTTCACTGCCCTGAGTCCCGTAAGGGAGATAGGGGGGTATATAAATTTAATAAATAAATAAATAAATAAATAAGTATGTATACTGAGTAATTCCCACAATAGGACGAAAATCTATTTACTATCTGACATTTCCCAACAATATGAGAGATTTCTTCCTGTTAGCAATCTGAAAAGAAACAAAAAATGATATTTGTCTAATTTTTTAAGTCATAGAGATTTTTAGTAATAAAAAGAAAATGAGGAAGAAATTAACTCTTTGTCCCAATTTAGATTTTTTTAATCTGGTTTTTACACATGGTATTGAACTTCATTTAAGGTTTTAAACTTATTAGGCAATTTTCTTGATTCTCAGTACAGGTAGTCCTCAACTTAAAACAGTTTGTTTAGTGACCGTTCAAAGTTACAATAGCACCCAAAAAAGTCAATGATGAGCGTTTTTCACAGTTATGACTATTGCAACATCTTCATGGTCACATGTTCAAAATTCAGATGCTTGGCAACTTATTCATATTTATGATAATTGCAGTGTCCTGGGGTCATGTGATCAGTTTTTGCTAGCTTCTGACAAGTAAGGCAATGGGGAAATTGTTAAGATTAACATAACTGTGGCTTTGGAAGGTCATAAAATGGGGTATAACTCTCTTAACAAATGTCTTACTTGGCAACAGAAATTTTGGGCTCAATTGTAAACATAAGTCAAAGACTACCTGTACCTTATAAAATATTATTTATTATATATGGAAACCTGACTCCAGTAATTATTGAATTATTTATAAATTTTGCTATGATACAAACAAAATATATAAAGATTTATATATATATATAAATATATATAAAAATATAAAGATATATAAAGAAGAGTACCTTTGTGATAGGAAGATCCTTGGATTTAGTCTCAAAGAGGTATTCTAATTTGGCAGTGTCTACTCTAATAGGCTCTAGTTTTGACCACAGGAATCCTTTGCAGTGTCTGTTTTCCTTGCCCTGCCATTCAAATGGCCTCACCTCATTCCAAAAGAGACGAATGGTTTTCTTCTTTTTTATAAAGTTTGCTTCATCTCTAGGAAGTGGGGATGACCCTAAACCTTGAGGGGTGCTTGATAGACATGGAGCCATTAAATTACCAGAAGGTGGGGGTGGAAGAGGACACCTATAAAGCAATGGAGGGGGTGGAGGAGGAAAACCTAAAACAGAAGGTATGGGTGGGGGAGGAGGAACTAGGGCATCACTAGAACTGATCTGTATGTCCAATATGTCAATATCATCTTCATCTCCTAAATCTGTGAAATCCATATCTTTGATTTTCAGTTTTCTTGGACTAGCCAAGAGTTGATCCCAAATAAAGTCAGATTCTGTTTTAATTTGCAGGGGTGTTTTTTCAGAAATCTTTTCATTAAAATCATTTTCAGGTAAATTGGAAATTTTGGCCACATCACCACTGTTGAATCTTTCTGCAAAGATCTTCACATTGCCTTGATTTTCCAAACTTCCAATCTCCATTTTTTTTATACATTCATCTTTGGCCTGCTTAGTAGTTTGTAGGACTGAAATCCTGCTGGCTAGGCTGATAACAGTATCTTCACTTGCATTCAACACCTTCTTTAAATCTATCTTTGCCTCCAATTCTTTAACTCTTTCATCCTTGGCAAAAGGCAAGTTATTATGGGCATACAGCATATCCAACATGAACCATTTATTGTTGAGGATGTTGTTGTATTGGTCGTTCACATCATCATCTTGTATGGGTTGCAAACACGGACCTGAAACATTGAATAGTAATGAGACACATTTGCTGAGAATCTATAACAAACAATATTGTTTTCAACCTGGAATAAACATGGTAGTCAGAAATGACATAACAGAATTGTAACCCTACTTACTAAAAGGGGAAGGGGATATGTGAGGGGGCTTTCTTCCTGTTTCAAAAGAAAGTTGCTTAAAATAAAGAACAGCATATTAAAAGGAATGAACACTTTTCATGCTTTACTTTAAAAAATAAATGAGATTCATAGAAAAACAAGATAGATTTATTTTAAAATGTATTTTATAAGATAGAGACATTTGTATCTGAGATTAGAATTCCATCTGCACTGATGAATTTGGAATGTAATATCTATTATATGAGAAGATAAAACATAGATGGAGTCAGATAACATTATCACCTTTATTATTTTTACTGGATGCTTTAATTAGTACAATTTTCTCATATTAGTTATCCTAACCTTCCATATGATCAATAATTCTTCTTAACAAAGCATTCATTAAATAGGATTCTGTTTATAAACAAAGTATGCACTGATTTGGAATGACTTTTCGGAATTTTAGTTAAGGATCTTTTCCAGTTCCACCTAAAGAAACAGAATACACGCAGAAAATATGGATTCTACTTCTGAGCTAGTGTGCTTTCACATTAAGTAGAATTCCCTTTCCTCCCACAGAATATTTTATATGTTTTGTTGTATATGATAGAAAGAATGACTACTCTAGTGTATATTTTTCCTAGCTATCAAGTATTAATAACCTATCATCAGAACATAAAACAGTATTGACCTCAAATAGTTTCTCACATTAAAAAAACTTTGAAGAAGTTTTTATTATACAAGGATGCCTCGTTAACTTACATTTAGGTTTGTGTTAGAAATTTATTATAAGTCTAAGACTAGTAAGACATAAAATAAAAACAAAAATTAGAAATTCTAGTGATAATACTAGCACTTTTATATCACATTTAACAAATTGCATGGAAACATTCACTAAAGATGATGAAAACAATTATGCTTAGGGCAATAATAAATAATGTATACATAATAAAGACAATTATTTTATCTTCTCATATAATACGTATTTCAAATTCATCAGTGCATATGGAATTCTAATTTCAAATACATTCAAATGTTTCTATCTTATAAAATACATTTAAAAATAACTGAATCTTATTTTTCTATGAATCTCATCCATTTTTTAAATTAAAGTATGAAAAGTTCTCATTTTTTTAAATAAACTGCTCTCCTTTATTTTAAGCAACTGTCTTTTGGAACAAGAAGATTGTATCATTAATTTTCTTATTTAATTACCAAATTAATTGATAATTTTTTAAAAAAAAATTAAGTGAAGAAAAGGAAAATAGTTTTGATCCTAAGGCAAATGAAGCCCTTGCTGTCATTGTTAGAAATTACATAGACCTTCCATTAATGAATAGCAAATTCTCTTTAACTTCAGTCAGAAGTTGGCAATTACTTATGAGAAGGTAGAAAAATCTAGCCAACTTAGAACAGAATAGAATATAATCAGCGAACACCTCGAGGCAAACAAAGTCAGAATTTAGTTTCACATTAATATACTTATTAAATAGCAATTGTGTGAAGGCCAGAAGTTTGTAAAGTAAAATATTAATAAAGTAAATTGATTCTGTCTTCTTGTAACTCACATGGATGCATTCATGCAGTAATGACATGATTTTATAGTAGCTTATCACTATGTTTTGTGAGAAAATGTTTTGACTTCCCTGTCTAGCTGACAGTGCTCGATTTTTAAAATAGTGTTCCAATTACAAATTAACTTCTAATTTTGGATGACAAAATTTAAAATGAATTCTGTTTTTGGTTCACATGCAATGTAAACATGGAAAACCAAAACGGAGGTAATTTTCCTTCCTTTTGATCATAAAAAAGAAGCTTGGTGCAGGTATGTATCCAGCTCTCCATGCAGTAATACAGGTAATCCTCAAGGTATGACCTAATGGAGCCTGCCCATTAGGCTCGTAACTCAAAAAATTCATCAAACGAAATCCGACTCAATTTTACAAATTTTTAAAATCAAATTCATTAATTAAATCAAATGGATCATTAAATGAACGAAGAACTGACTTACTATTTCCTCGGCTTTGTTAATTGATCTCTGCCTGAACTGAAAGGCCTTCCCACTGCTGCCAACCACCAATCAGCTGTTTCCTTCAGCTCAGGAACTAAATTGCCTGCAAGCAGGCTGCAGAACTCTCCTTTTGCAAAGATTTTTGCAGTTGCCACTAATTAGCTTAAGAGTCTCCAGTCACTCAGAGGGAGATGGGGGAAGGGTTTGCAACAGTAACAGATATGGAAAGGACCTTGAGATCATCTAGTCTAACCCACTGTTCTCACAAGAGAGTGATAAGATCAAATGAAAGGTCTTCAAAATTTAATACTGAAACAAAAATTTTAAATTGAATTTGCTGTGTAATGGAAACTTACTGCCTGGAGAACCAAACTGGCAAAGAAACCACAATGGGGAATCAGGAAAGGGTAGCATAAAGGAAGCATAAAAGATTAACACATAGGCAAATATTATCTGGGTCTCCAGAATTGGGAAAGGAAGAACACAAGCTGTAAAAACCGTTGCAAGAGGAAATGGCTAGCCAGGGAAGATTAAACTGAAAAACAGGAAAGAACCTATTTTTCTAAGAAGTCATAGGCGAAGGGGGCCCAGAACTTGAAACAGACAATGAGCATGTGTAATTAACTGGTATTATTTGACACACCTTGCATAAATTATCTCCTAATTTAAATGTACATGTGATGTATGATTTAGTATGTAGCAGGAAATATGTACAGTAGGAGGCAATCAGAAAGAGTGTAACCTCATAGTACCTCAGCCAATGGGGAAAGAGGAGGGATGTCGTGGCCGGGACAGGGCTGTATAAAGAAGAGAATATTTTGGGTTGAAACTTTGGAGAGAACCAAGCTTTGATAGCTTCTCTCCCTGCTTATTGCAATAAACGAAACAAAAGGCCTTCACTGTGTCTTGACTGGTTATTAGTCAGGCGAGTTTGTCTCTGGTCATAAAGGAAAGTAGCCAGGAGCACATAACAGACTTGGGAGCTCCTCCGGGATTTGCATCCGTTCCATCATTGGCAGCTGGGGATATTCGAAAAGGGCAGTGCACACCTGGGTAAGTTTTTCCCAGCCCTAAAGGTTGGATTGCCCCTGCTGAAACAAAGAGGAATCAGAAATCCTGAGACAAAAAGGCAGGACCCAGTAAAAACCTAAGGGAAAACCAGCTAACTCAGGGAAGGACTTTAACTCAGCCTGACAGGTAAGATACCAGAGCAGTAGCCATGGCAATAAGTTTGAAGAGAAGGGACACCTCCCCCGCCAGTGTGCCGGCCAGTAAGGAAAAAGAGGCAAGGTATTTACATTCTGGAATGAACTCCCTTAGGGAGATGGGAATCCCTTAGGGAGAATGTTAAGAGTATTGGAAGTCAATGACTTAAACCAGGGCTTTTCAACCTTTTCACCCATTGTACCACTTTTAGAATATGGCAACATCTGAGTACAACCAGTTGCCTAGCAAGGTGTCAAAAACTTGATAAAGTACAGGTAGTCCTCGACTTACAACAGTTCGCTTAGTGACTGTTTGAAGTTACAACGGCACTGAAAAAAGTGCCCCCCAAGCCACAGCTGAGCAAGACACCTGCCTGCCTACTTGGCGGTGCTCTTCCTCCTGTCCGAGGTTTTCATTGTTGTGAGCATTTCTGTTGAGGATTGGCAGCGGGGGTGGGGTGGGGGTGTTTGGTTTTTATTCCCCCCCCTCTGCTGGGTGGTTGCAGCAGGTTTTGGTCACTTGGCATGACCCTGGGACACTGTGACCATCATAAATATGGATCAGTTGCCAAGCATCTGAATGTAAATCACAAGACCCTGGAGATGCTGCAACATTCCAGCTGATCGGCGCTTCTTCTGGGCTCAGCAGAAGCGCCAGGATCAGTGCTGCTTTCCAGCTGATTGGTGCTTCTTCAGGGCTCAGCAGAAGCACCAGGATCAGCGCCGAGCTCCAGCTGGAGCCTGGGACTGATCCTGACGCTTCCGCTGAGCCCTGACAGCCCTGCAGCTCCAGCCATCTCTCACTCAGGCTTGTGTGGGGCTGCCACCGGTTCAGCTCATTCCCCTCCCCCACTACTTTTCTAGGATGGTCGCGTACCACTTGCCAGGTGCCAATGTACCATAGGTGGTACCCATACCACTGGTTGAAAAGCCCTGCCTTAAACAAGGCATTTGGACAGAGGAAGGATGATACATTACAGTATATATCTGGCCTAAGTACATGTTTGGCCAGCCAATAAATTAAATTGGCTGAAGAACAAGCTACAAGTTGCCCGAGGAAAGAAAACATGGAAGTTTAAAGGGATACAAACCTCCACAGATTTGGAAATGATGTTTAATGGTGTGTGTATATATGTGTTTGTGTTGAGCCATTTCTAAGACCTGGGGGAGGGGAGCAGACCCTCTAATAGTAACTAGTAACAAGGCCTTATTCCAAAAGGAAATTGGAGAAATGGAGTTCATTGGCTTGTGAAAATGCTCCCTGAAAATAATAATGATTGTTTTGCCTGGGGTGAAGTATTTGGAAATTGTTTGTGTCTGGTGTAAATTCAAGAAAGGGTGAAGAAGGCTAGCTTCTTAGTAATTAGAAGGACAATAGAAGGTGTTAAAAAGAATGTAACTTTCCAATTGACCATTTCCTTGCGGGTGATGGCTAGATGTCAGTCCCTGAGTGGTCCCTAAAAGGGATAAAAATTCCTTCCAAAATGCAGACGTAAATTGCACTCCCTTATCAGAGATGATGCGTTGGGGTGCCCCATGCAATCTGTAAATATGTTGCACGAAACGTTTCGCTAAGGCTTTTGCGGTGGGAATCTTTTGGCAAGGGATAGAGTGCACCTGTTTGGAAAACAAGTCCGTTACCATCCAGACGACAGTATTCCCATTGCTTTTGGGTAATTCCACTATAATATCCATGGCTATTTCCTCCAGGGGGCTGAGGGATTTGCCACTGTTTGTAACAGTCCGGGTGATTTCCCTTGCAACACACTTTGGGCAGCTGGCCACGTAATTTTCTATGTCCTTTTTCATGGTTGGCCACCAAAATTGCTGTTTAATTAAGTGCAATGTTTTTACAAATCCAAAATGCCCTGCTGATTTTGTGTCATGGCAAAGCTGCATGAATGTGACTCTTTGGGTGGTTGGTATATATAACTTTTCCCCATTGTGCACACGTGTTTATTTTTCTGGAACCATTCATCTGTTTCCAAACTTTTCCAGAATTCAATCCCAGTTTGGCTACCCAGTTGCGGTTTTAATTTAGCTGATAGTTACTGGCACTGCCAATTGTGATTCCACCATCATTGGTTTAGAGTCGGTGGCTTGTGTGCTGTTATATTGGGGCATGCAAGATAGTGCATCTGCCAGGAAGTTCTTTCCCCCTGGCAAATGCTTGAGCGTAAAGTGGGATTGGTGAAAATGCTGGGATCAGCGGGCTTGCTTAGGGTTGAGCTTCCTGGGTGTTTTCAAGGCTTCCAAATGTTTGTGGTCTGTCCACACCTGGAAAGGGATTCTATTTCCTTCAAGGAACTGGCGCCATGTGAGTAATGGCCAACATATCCCGTATGCTTCTTTCTCCCACACGGGCCAGCGCTGTTCTATTTCGGTGAGTTTCTTGGATGTATACACGCAGAGTTGCAATACCCCTTTGTCGTTTTCTTGTAATAGTACAGCCCCCACTGCCACATCACTTGCATCCACCTGTATTACGAAGGGCTTATCCATGTCTGGGTGCCTCAGTACTGGTTTGGCAGAAGAATCTCTTTAATCTCTCAAATGCCGCTTGGTACTCCATTGTCCATTTTAGTGGCTGGCTAGGTTTTACTGAGGATGCTCCCTTCGTTTTAGTAAGTTCGTGAGGGGCAGGGCTATCTGGGCAAATGAGGGAATGAATTGGCTGTAAAAGTTTGCGAAACCCAGGAAACTTTGCAGTTGCTTTCTTGTGCGAGGTGGTGCCCATTCTAATACTGCTCTGACCTTCTCTGGGTCCATTTCAATGCCCTGTGGGGATATGCGATAACCTAGGTAGTCTATTATTTCCTGGTGGAATTCGCATTTCAATAGTTTGGCATATAGGTGGGCGGCTCACAGTTTCTTTAAAACCGCCTTGACTAGGTTGACATGTTCCTCTTTTGATTCGGTGAAGATAAGGATGTCGTCTAAGTAAACCAGGACCTCCTTAAATAGGTGCTCCCTTAGTACCTCGGTGATTAATTCCATAAATACTGCGGGGGGCCCTTGTAATCCAAATGGCAAAACTTTGAATTGGTAGCACCCCATTGGGCAGTTAAATGCAGTTTTCCATTCATCCCCTTCCTTAATTCTAATGCGGTAATATGCTTTCCTTAGATCTAGTTTAGTAAAAACTTTTCTTTTCGAGAGGTGTGATAATATGTCCTTCATGAGGGGTAGGGGGTATAGGTTGCTTTCACTGATTGTATTCAGGAGCCTATAATCCACACATAAGCATAAAGAACCGTCCTTCTTCTCTCTAAAGAAGACCAGAGCAGCCCCTTTAGGCTTGGCTGGTTCAATGAACCCCCTTTCTAGGTTTTTCTTTATGAATCCCCCCTCAGTGTCTCTCCAGTTGCGGCTCCAGGAGCTGGTGAGGCCGTGGGGCTCAGAATTCTCCTCTCCTAGGGAGCTGAGGGTTCTCTTCATCAAGTCAATAGCTTTCTCTAGGATCCAGCTTGAGTGCTGTGCTCAGCTTCCTTCCTCTTCGCTTGCGTACAGGGATTTTTCTATCTCCTGCTTCCATTCTGGTTGGTTGGCCCCGTCTCAGGATCACCTTTCTTGATTTCTTTTTGCACTCGCCTTTCTTTCCAACGCCCATTGACCACTGATGTTTGTGGTTACGCATCTCCACCACCTCTTCTCCTAAGGAATCTGACCTCTAAGATCCCGACATCTGGCAGGTTTTCAGTCAGGGCAATGCTCCCTCTCCGGGGGACTTTCTCCCTTCCGTGCTTCATTGTCTGACATGGTATTTTTTGCAAAGTCTCCCGGCAAGGTTCTCCCTTCCAGGTTGACCAATTTTGCAGATCCTGTCTAATGTTAGGACTCACCTCAATTTACATCTTAAGAAAACAGAACTCTTGGAATGTCTCTTCCAACAGGAATCTTTATTAAGAGAAACTGATTGCAGGCATGCTAGACAGGATCTGAGGGATCTCCCCCACCATTCAATGTTTTAAAGTGTTCCCAAGCAGCCCCCACCCCACAGTTCTTCCAGGCGATTCAATCCATCCATCCGCTCCGTGAACACAATCACTCATTCTCTCTTTTCCCAGATCCCAGGCTTTTCCCATTCCCCCCCCCCTTTTCCCTCACTGCCGGCAAAGGGGAGAAATTCAGAGGGAGTAGGATGAAAGGCGATGGCCGCATTGTTATGGTTAGTACTCTCAAAGAGAATCAACAAACGGTTACTTTGTAGTTAATGGAGGAAGTGAGAGTCATAAAGCCCCCATGCTTACCCTCCTTCCCTTCCGTAGTATGACAGAATCCAGAAGAGAGTAAGAATTGGTTTTATATCAGAGTAGGTAGATAGAAATGAAATATAATTGGATTCTGACAATATCATTACGTTGAAAGAAAGCATGGATTTAAAGCATGGAAGGGCTACTGACAAATGTCTAAGTGTGCTGATGAATGTTTGTGTGAATCATCCCCACCCCCAAGACTTTGATTCCCTTTCTTACAAAGAAACAGTAAGTTGCAGATTTTATTGTGAAGTAAATGGAAGGGCAATAGTAAGCGTTTACAATGAAATGAAGAAGAGAAAAAAATATTATTTGAAAGATCCCAAGGAAAAAAGTGTCTTTGAAGATGTGAGAGAGAAATTCATGGCAAAATATGGATGATTTGCTGAGGAGAGATGATGAGAAGAAAAGATAGCTATTTTGTTAAAGTAAACTGAGCAGGGAAGGGGGGGTGAAATTTCTGAGCAATCTTTTAAAACATTTTTAGTTTGTTACTTTTTTAACCCAAGAATTTTTGCCTTGGAAAAGTAAGAAAAGAGAAAATTTAAAAAAAAAAGGGGGAGGAGGCAGTTTCTGTCTCATATTTGTATTTTTAAAGAAGAGGAATTGGGTAATATTTCCTGACTGTAAGAATAACTAATCATTGGGATTATAGTCACCTGAAGCTGTGGGTGCTTTATTACTGAAGGTTTTTGGGAGATGATTAAAAATTGATAGGGTCTGAAATGGATAGGGTTTTCTGCTTTGGTATGGGGTTGGACTGGAGGACTTCTAAGGTCCCATCCATCTCTGATATTCTGTTTTGTGTGTGTGTTATATTTCAGTGATTTTCCTTTGCATTTTAATTTGGATTTATCTTTAATAATGTGTTTGAGGGCATTCTTGTCAAAGGAACAATTCTATGATGTTTTATTTAACATCTGGTAAAATATGTGACTTTGGGACTCCTTACTACTGCAAAAGAGATGATTAATTGCTAAATATTGTGTATGTTCAATTTGTTTTCCTTTTCCTTGAAGCCAAGGAGGGGAAGGGAAACTTTTATGGAGAACCAATTTGGTTACAGGATTACAACCAGAGGTTGCAAGGCTGGAGAACTATGAGTTCAAATCCTGCTTTGGCCATGAGGGCTGGCTGAGTGATTTTGGTCTGGTTTATTTTTATTCAGCCCTAGGACTGAGGCTTTAGCAAGCCACTTTTGTAAATGATATGGAAATTTGAGAACTGTTCTCTGAAAGCAAAAATTTTGTATAATTTTTACTTTGCGGGGGAGGGGCAATCATTTGTCTTCTCAGCTATCCTGTTGCTTCTTTGATGTGCTGCCACAAAAGTGATTTGAATATTATCTCCTTAGACAAAGACATTCCAGAAATGTTGACTCAGTGCTGATAGGTGAGCCTATGTGCTTTACCTTTTAAAATTCTGAATATGTTATTTATAACAAATTTATTGAGTTATATTATTTTTCATAACATGGCATCTAATCAGGGTGAAAGGGGGACAAACAGCCCCCCCTGCCTCAACAGAAATGCTCACGACAGGGGGAAGAGCGTGGGCAGGCGGGCGTCTTGCTCAGCTGATGGCTTGTGGGGGAAGGGGTTTTTATTCCCCTCCCATCTGCTGGATGGTTACAGCAGATTTTGGTCTCTTCTGTTGTGCTTTGAGGTTACCCACGAAGCACGTTTATTTTGGGGGGGGAATCCCCACTCCAGTTGCTAAGCTTGCTTAAACCCTCTTCCTCTACCTTGTCCTCACTGGAGTCCCCCTTTGCCTGCAACCAGCCCTGGCCCTTGCCTCACCTTGCCCCACGGCAATGACACCCTGCCCTGCCCTGCCCCCTCCCTCACCTCGCCTCACTCTGCAAGACAAGCCTCCTGCCCACTGCCCCACCCACCAGAGACCCCCTGGATCCCCCCCAACCCTGCCCGGCCCCCACAGGCGTCCCTCCCCAGGAGCAACATCGAGGTGGCCGTGCTCACCCTGGCCACGCCCACCCACTCTGCCATTACTACCGTAGCCATGCCCACTCAGTGGGCCACACCCACCCAGTAGAATTGTGAATTAAGAATTGTGAACAAAAATAATGCTCTCCTATAGGAATAATATTATTTAAGCTACTGATTCTTCTTTAATGTATACTGAAATCTTCTAATGACTAAACCATTAGGAATACAGCATGTTGGGGACTTCCGGTGGCAGGCGCCTTCACTGGATGCAGCTGTTTGCTGCTCCCGCCTGTTTCTGCGTAAAAGCCGTTTTGACAGCCTGCATCAGCTGTCAAACGGCTTGATACCTTTCCCCTGGGCATAGGGGGATAGGTGAGCTGCCCGAGGTAGGAGTTGAGTTCCCGAGTCGTCCCTTGTGGACGATGTAGGTGAGAACTCCTCCGGAGCCCCGGGATTCTCCGCGATCC
>NW_015386200.1:39815-72611 GCF_001527695.2 Protobothrops mucrosquamatus | reverse complement strand
AGAACTATGAATCCAAGTGCTGGAGGTGTGGACAACAAGATGCAACTTTTTTTCACATGTGGTGGACTTGCAAGGTTATTAAGGCCTTCTGGATAAAACTATGGTGGAATTTACAGCAAGTTTTTAAAAGAAGAATTTTTTTCTTGCCTCAGTTGTTTCTCCTAGGTATTACACATAATTTGGACGTAAAAGAAACGAACTTGATGTTGTATTGTTTAACTGCTGCCCGTTTGTTGATAGCTCAAAATTGGAAGAGTAAAGTTTTACCTACAATGGAGGACTGGAGATTGAAGGTTTCGCATCTTGCTGAAATGGCAAAAATTTCGGCTTATTTGAAGGATCACTCAAATGAACAATTTTTATTAATATGGAGAAGATGGATTGTTTATATTCAAAATAAGCATAGAATGGTGGAATATAATTTAGGTTTTTAGATAAAAACTTTTTTTTTCCTTTATATATATATTTCACCTACTTATGTAGAATAATACGTTGTGGAGTTAGGGATATTAATACTAGTTTACTTTTAGTTGAATAGTATCCTGGGATTAGGTTTGGGAAGTCCGGGTGGGGGGTGGGGGGTAGGGGTTTTTACATTGTGATGTATCTGTGATGTGCTTTTTTTTATGATGAAAAAAATAAAAAAATTTAAAAAAAAAAAAAAAAGGAATACAGCATGTTACGGGGGCATTAAAATGGGATCAAAGATCTGTTTCTAGGTTTTATGAACTTATAGAAAAATACAGAAGTGAGAAAACAAGCTCAATTTTTTTAAAAAAAACAACAACCCACATGTGAAAATTACATAACTATATAGTACTACAAAGAAAAGACTTCAATTTACCGGCTTTATCTTTAATGCTTAGTTTTTGCTCTGGTTCTTCCCTCTCTAAAGTGCTGCTTGCTGAAGAGAGGCTGGATGCCGAGCAGTTGTCTTTTTCATTCACATCTTCATTTTGCCTCTCTTTTTCACTTAATGCACCTTCTTCTCTCTCTGGCTCTCGACCCACCTCTACCTCTGCATCTTTTACTGCTTTGAATGTTTCTGTTCCCTGCTTGAACTTGGCTTCATCTTTATGCTCTGATTTTGTTTCTCCCTTGGCCTCAGGTTCAGATTGACTGGCACTCACTGGTGAAAAGAATAATGGAGAAAGATTTGCTTATCAGCAATTACAGAATAACAATTTGGAGTCCTGCCATTGCTTACATGAATCAAATCTAGTCATATATTAAATTTTATATTTATATATATATTATGTATGGCTACTACATACCTAATTTTTAAAATGTATATTTTATTAGTTTTTAACAATATCAGGGAAGTATATTAACATAAATCCAAGATACATATAGAGAAAAAAAGCCAAAGAAAAAGAAAAATCAGAAAACACAAAAGAGATCTACTGCAATGAGAATAAAGAGATAGGTACTGTACATATGAAATTTATTTTTATTTATTTATTTATTATTTTAATTTGTATACCGCCCTTCTCCCATAGGACTCAGGGCGGTTCACAGCATATTAAAAACAAATAATATACCCAAAATACAGAAAATACACAATACAAAAATACAAAAGAATAAACCCTGATAAAAGCCGAATTAAAACCAAATATTCCCAGCTGTGTTTCCGATTAAAATACTTTTNCCTGTCCACATCCTCCCAAGACCCTGTCCACATCCATAGTTCAAATTCATATACATACATACATACACACATACACACACACACACACACACACACACACAAAGAGAGAGAGAGCAAACAAGTGAGAGCATTTATTTATTATTGTTGTTGTTAGTTGCAAAGTTGTGTCTGACCCATCGTGACCCCATGGACAATGTTCCTCCAGGCCTTCCTGTCCTCTACCATCTTTTGGAGTCCATTTAAGCTCATGCCTACTGCTTCAGTGACTCCATCCAGCTACCTCATTCTCTCGTCCCCTTCTTCTATTGCCCTCAATCTTTCCCAGCATTAGGCTCTTCTCCAGTGAGTCCTTCCTTCTCAAGTACTTGAGTTTCAACTTCAGGATCTGGCCTTCTAAAGAGCAGTCAGGGTTGATCTCCTCTAGGACTGATCAGTTTGATCGCCTTGCAGTCCAGGGGACTCACAGGAGTCTTCTCCAACACCATAGTTCAAAGGCCTCAATTCTTTGGCACTCAGCCAACTTTCACAGCCATACATTGCAACTGGGAAAACAATGGCCTTGACTATACATACTTTTGTTGGCAGGGTGATATCTCTGCTTTTTAGTATCCTGCATAGATTTTCCATAGCTTTCCTCCCCAGGAGCAAGCGTCTTTTAATTTCTTGGCTGCAGTCCCCATCTGTGGGATCTTGGAGCCCAGGAAGATAAAATCTGTCACTACCTCCATTTCTTCCCCATCTATTTGCCAGGAATTGAGAGGGCCAGATACCGTGATCTTGGTTTTCTTAATGTTGAGTTTCAAGCCAACTTTTGCACTCTCCTTCTTTACCCGCATCAAGAGGCTCTTTAGTTTCTCTTCACTTTCTGCCATTAGAGTGGTATCATCTGCATATCTTATGTTGTTGATATTTCTCCCGGCAATCTTAATTCCAACTTTTTATTCATCTAGCCCTGCCTTTCTCATGATGTGCTCTGCATATAAGTTAAATAAGCAGGGCGACAGAATGCCTTGCCAGACTCCTTTCCCAATTTTGAACCAATCAGTGGTTCCGTGTCCAGTTCTCACTGTTGCTTCTTGACCCGCATATAGGTTTCACAAGAGACAAATAAGATGGTCTGGTACTCCCATCTATTTAAGAACTTGCCACAATTTGTTGTGATCCACACAATCAAAGGCTTTAGCATAGTCAATGAAGCAGAAGTAGATGTTTTTCTGGAACTCCCTAGCTTTCTCCATGATCCAGCGTATATTGGCAATTTGATCTCTAGTTCCTCTGCCTCTTTGAAATTCTGCCTGTACTTCAGGTGGTTCTTGTTACACATACTGCTGGAGTCTAGCTTATAGGATTTTAAGCATAATTTACTTGCATGTGAAATAAGTGCAATGGTGCGATAGTTTGAACATTTTTTGGCATTGCCTTTCTTTGGAATTGGAATGTAAACTGACCTTTTCCAATCCTGTGGCCACTGTTGAGTTTTCCAAATTTGCTGGCAAATTGAGTGTAGCACTTTTACTGCATCGTCTTTTAAGATTTTGAATAGCTCAGCTGGAATACTGTCACCTCCACTAGCTTTGTTGTTGCTCAGATTTCCTAAGGCCCATTTCACTTCACATTCTAGGATGTCTGGCTCGAGGTCAGTGACCACCCCATTGTGGTTATCAGGGACGTTAAGCTCGTTCTTGTATAGTTCTTCTGTGTAATTTTGCCACCTCTTCTTAATCTCTTCTGCCTCTGTTAGGTCCCTGCCATTTTGGTCCTTTATCATGCCCATCTTTGCATGAAACGTTCCCTTCATATCTCCAATTTTCTTGAAGAGATCTCTGGTTCTCCTTATTCTTTTGTTTTCTTCTATTTTTTTGGCACTATTCATTTAAGAGGACATTCTTATCTTTTCTAGCTATTCACTGGAATTCTGCATTCAATTAGGTGTATCTTTCTCTTTCTCCCTTGCCTTTCACTTCCCTTCTTTCCTCAGCTATTTGCAAAGCTTCCTCAGACAGCCATTTTGCTTTCTTGCATTTCTTTTTCTTTGGGATGGTTTTAGTTGCTACCTCTTATACAATGTTGCGAACCTCCGTCCATAGTTCTTCAGGCACTCTATCTATCAGATCTAATTCCTTAAATCTATTTGTCACCTCCACTGCATATTCATCAGGGATATGATTTAGTTCATACCTGAATGGCCTAGTGTTTTTCTCTAATTTAAGCCTAAATTTTTCTCTCTCAATTTAAGCCTAAATTTTGCAATGAGAAGCTCATGATCTGAGCCACAATCAGCTCCTGGTCTTGTTTTTACTGACTGTATAGAGCTTCTCCATCTGTGGCTGCAGAGCACATAGTCAATCTGATTTCTGTGTTGACCGTCTGGTGATGTCCATGTGTAGAGCCATCTCTTGGGTTGTTGGAAAAGAGTGTTTTCTATGACCATCATATTCTCTTGACAAAATTCTATCAGCTGTGCCCTGCTTCATTTTGTACTCCAAGGCCAAACTTGCCTGTTATTCCAGTTATCTTTTGGCTTCCTACTTTAGCATTCCAATCCCCCATGATGATAAGGACATCATTTTTTGGGTGTTAATTCTATAAGGTGCTGTAGGGCTTCATAGAACCAGTCAATTTCATTCTCTTCAGCAAATGGTTGGGGCATAGATTTGGACTATTGTGATATTGAATGGTTTGCCTTGGATTTGAACTGATATCATTCTGTCATTTTGGGGATTGTATCCCAGTATTGCTTTTCCTACTCTTTTATTGACTATGAAGGCTACTCCATTTCTTCTGAGGGATTCTTGCCCGCAATAATATACCTGATGATCCTCTGAATTAAATTCACCCATTCCTGTCCATTTTAGTTTGCTGATTCCTAAGACGTTGATGTTCAGTCTTGTCATCTCTTGTTTGACCATGCCCAGTTTGCCTTGATTCATTGATCTTATATTCCAGGTTCCTATGGAGAATAGATCTTTACAGCATCAGACTTTCCTTTCACCACCAGATGCATCCACAGCTGAGCGTTCTTTTGGCTTTGGCCCAGTCGCTTCACTCTTTCTGGTGCTATTAGTACTAGCCCTCTGCTCTTCCCCAGTAGCATATTGGACACCTTCTGACCTGAGGGGCTCATTTTCCAGCGTCATATATTTTTGCCTTTTGGTACTGTCCATGGGGCTTTCATGGCAAAGATACTGGAGTGGGTTGCCATTTCCTGGAGAAGTGGATCACATTTTGTCAGAACTCTCTGCTATGACCTGTCCGTCTTGGGTGGCCCTGCATGGCATAGCTCATAGCTTCATTGAGTTACGCAAGCCCCTTCACCACAATAAGGCAGTAATCCATGAAGGAGATTTATTTATTAATTAATTTTATATACCCAGTCATCTCACTTAAGGTGATTGGGTGGCACACAATCACTTAAGGTAATTGGGTGGCACACAAGATGAAAAGCAAAGATATTAAAATAGCAATACCAATATGAAAATCTACAGTGATAAATATCATAAATATCAAATCATGGCTGAAGAGAAAATAAAAAATGGCAGCATGAGTAACAGAGATACCTATATAAATTTCCAATTCCATAGAAGCCCCAGTCCTGGTTATTATCAGGTCTTAAGGACATTTCAGAATATCAGACTTTATTAGACTTTGATGGGGCCAGTCTTATTTGGGGGAAAGGATGTTCCAGAAGGTAGATAACACAGCAGAGAAAGCATAGGACCCACCAAAAGTAGCATTCTAGCCAATGATATCCACAATATGCCTTCTCTGTGAGATCTAATAGAGCATGCTAATGTAAATGTGTGTGTGTGGGGGGGGGAGATGATCCCTCATATATCTTGGTCCCATGCCATAAGGGCTTTAAAGTTTAAACCAACACATTGAATTGGACCCAGAAGCAAACTGGCAACCAGTTTGTCATGGTTCCAATAGAAACCCATCAAAAGAACTTCAAGGCAAGAATTCTTCCTTAAAGAACATTTTATTCAGGAAACAAAGTATCGGGACTACATAGTTGAACCCAAAACTAAATTCCCTTCCCCAAGTAACTAAATTCCCTTCCCCAAGTAACAAATTGCAATTCCCACCCCCAATAAGCAGTCATAAATCACATTCTCCAATTAGCCTGAAACGTGGGCTTTCTCTCCAGCTTCTCAGCCCACCAAACCATTATCAGTTCATCCTTGAGTTCCCACAGAGCAGTGCTATTATTATTATGGCTAGCTGAACCCAAGCATTCATCCCAACCCCCCTTCTGCACCTGATTTCTAAATAGAAGAAAAAGCATGTTAAAAGCAAAGCAGAAATGGCTGCAATTTTCATCAGTTGTCAGAGCGGGAACATCCAATGTTTACAGCGTTGACATCTGCCTCCCCTTTTACAAAAAGGATAAATCCTACTGTGGAAAACGAAAATATTGGCTATTGTTCTTTTATGCAAGGTTTAGGCCCAGGTAAACTGAATGGACAAAATATTGAACCAAAGTCTGTGCTATGCTTAATTTTGCAGTTTGTAATTGTATTTTATTTAATATGATTTTGCTCAGCTTGTTTGTTTCAAATATATTTAGAACATAAGGACTGAAACAGTAAAAAATAGGGAACTGAAAGCAGCTGATGGATGCAGGTTCCAATGTACACAGGTATATGTGGAAAGTTATATTCAGCAGGTCAGTAAAAAAATCAGCAGAAGTCAGCAAAAGTCAGCGGACCATCTGACTACAGTCTTAGAACAAGAAAGGGTATACAGAATTGGGACTGGACCTGATTGATTTGCCATTGGCCTATAGCTGTCCTTTTGGGATCTGCTATGCCATATGGTCCTCATTGGGTTATTAATGTAAGTGATGTTGTGTTATTATGCTGGCTATGTTCCAAATCATTAGCAAAATAAACCTCTGAATCTTAAAGAAAGAATTATTGTTTTGTGTTGCTGTCTCTTGTCTTTTCCATTGGGTTTTTCCACGACACTGCAATTCAAACAAAATCATAGGTTAGGGGTTGCCTCTCGGTTTATTAGGGTGCTTATCATAGAATTTACTAATGAGCCTGTCAGCTTTTACATCACTAGATTTTACCCAAGTGGCTTCAGATAATGGATATCCTTTCCACTGCATTAAGTACTGTAACTTTCTCTTGAAATACGCTTTATTTCATAATGGGTTTGTCCAGCTACCATCAGAGGATCAGGTGCCTTCTTAGGGTGAGGTCGTAAGGTAGAACCCTGAAAGGGTTTTAGTAGGCTACAATGGAACACAGGGTGGATTTTCCCTAAGAGTCTGGGAAGCTTTAACTCTACCGTAACTGGGTTTATGATTCTTACGATGGGGAAGGGACCTAGATACTTTGGTCCCAACTTCTTACTAGGCAGCTTGAGCCATAAATATTTTGTGGATAAGTAAACTTTTTCTCCAACCTGGGGAAACGAATGAACTCCCAATGTTCACCTATTTCTAAGCGTATAAGTTCCTCCCATTAAAGAGCCATCTGCTTGTTCAAATCTCATGAGCTTGGAGAGCAATCATGTCCGTATACACATCTTAAGGGCAAGTGGAAAGCTGCTAACGCACCGGGAACATCCCGAGTCCACTAGCACTCTCAAATCCACTTGTACACCCGTCTTAGGGATTATGAGTTTGGCAGTGAGAGAAAAATGGGTCGACTTACCATCGGGTTGTTCTCTCCTTCGTCATTGCTGTCATAGGAGGGCAGAATGGTGGTAGGTCCAGCTTGGGCCTCGACGCTCTACTGCGTGGGTGACATGACCTGGGTAATGGGTTCTTGCATGATCCAGTTTGATTTTTCTTTTGCTGACTGTTGGGCTGGTTTCTTCCTCAATGGCGGCCCTGATCTGCTTCCCTGTGGGGATATGGGATCGGGCAATTCTCTGCTCGGTGCCCCTATTATCCACATCTGAAGCACTTGATTGGTGTACCGGCAGGTGGCTTGGGGGATTCCGTGGCTGCGATGGCTGGGGATTTTCGGTGAGGCAGCTGCCTGGTCTGCTCTGGTTTTGGCTTGGACTCCGGAGGTGGTGGCTTCTTATAACAAGCAGGCTCAACGCCCAATCTTACTGCCGCCTGATACCATTCCTGCAATTGATCAGGGACATCCCGATAGACACAGGCCTGAGAAAGGTGATCATCTAGCCCCTCTTTGAAGTGATGCACTAGGGATTGCTCAGGCCACCTTTGTATCCGACCTGCTACCTTGTGAAACTCTCATACATATTCCAATGCAGGTCTACTGTCTTGCTTTATCTTGTGAATTTATTTCTCTGCTTTGAGGACTATGGATGGGTCCTCGAATCTGGCCCTTAATCTAAGGAGGAAGAGGTGGAGATCTCCCAGTTCAGATGCTTGCTCGTTGTACAGATTGTTTAGCCACTTAGACGCTTCCCCTTCCAGATTGGCTGTGACAAGATCGACCATAGCAGCTGGATTTGGGTAGAAATTGGCACTGTGATTCATGTGGGAGCGTACTTGATTGAGGAAGAAGATCAGCTTCTCTAGATTGCCATCAAAAGTTGCTCTATGGAGTAGTGTCATCATGGGCTGCTGCCCCCCCATTGCAGCTGCACTCCCAATGGCTGTTGGCCTCCCTGATGTGGCTGCTGACCTCTCAATGGTGGCTGCAGCATCCCCAATTGCTGCAGACCCCCCAGCAGCTGTTGCACATTCAGGGGTTGTTGGCACCCCCACTGTTGCTGCGCTCTCAACAGTTGCTGACCCCCTGGTAGCGGTGGCTGCGGCATCCCCAGTTGTTGTAGTCCTCCAATCAGCTGTAGTCCCCCATTGCTGCTGCCCCCCAAACTGTTGTGGGCCTCCCGGCGGTGGCTGTGGCATCCCCAATTGCTGCAGGCCTCCCAACGGCTGTGGCGCCCCAACCTGTTGCTGCCTGGCCAACAGGTCGCGCAGCTGTTGAATTAAATCTCATTGAACACTCACATTTGGGTCTTCTCCCTGCACAGGCCTTGGCTCGGGTGGCGCCGACGATGATGCACAGGGCTGTGTGACCGATAGTAATGACGGTCAGGGCTCTCACGATACCTGTGACGATCCAGACTTCAGCTGCCCCGGTGGTGGCTTGGGCTTTGGTAATAGGGGCGTCCGTCAGGGCTGTCATTGTAATTCTGCCACCTGGAACCATCACGGCGGCGGTGCCTGTTGAGGGATCATGATGATCGACACCAACCAGGGCTTCTCCACTGGCTGGGGCTGTTGTATCATGAGCAGCGCTCTGGAGTCCTGGAGGAGCGGCGAAGTCTCAGATTGCTGTGTTCAGAGTGGCAGCTGGGACTCTCCTTTCTCACAGGGCTGGAGATTAATGCTGGTTGCTTTGAAGATAGGGAAGCCGCCTGCACTCCATCGGTGGGTCTAGGGCTTCACTTAGGCACAGATTGGCATCGGCCTCACTGGTCATCGTGTTCACTTGCATGCGAAGAGAAAGATGTTCCCCGCTCCTCACCTCTAGCCCCTCGAATCTCTCCACCAACTTCTCCACCGATTGGCTACAGACTGTGGACAGGTACTTCTATTCTCCAGAGTCCTCAGTGGTCGCCAAACTTTGGCTCCTTGACGGTCCAGGGAATGTGTTTCTCGAGAAGCTCCTGCTTGCACATCGGCTTCGGACGATTTTGAAGAACTTGCCTTTGGCAGGGTTGCCTCGAGGTGCTTGGGCAGGGTCCACTCCAATGACCAAATCAGCTCTCGCATCTTTGGTCTTGCCCCCAGCTGTAAGGCCTCAAAAGTTTCCTTCTCCGCCAGTGCGCTGGCTTGCGCTCTCTCCGCTGAGGCAGCAGCCATGGCCGGGGTGCTGGTTACAGGTGCTTCTTCCTCCTTCATGTTGAGATCTTCCCTGAGTCTTTGTCAGCCTATCCCTTGACTTAGAGAAGGTGACTGGAGCTCAGGACCCCAGGGTGATCAGGATAGAAGGTAGTTTTGGGTTAATGTCATGGTTACAATAGATGAAACCCATCAAAAGAACTTCAAGGCAAGAATTCTTCCTTAAAGAACATTTTATTCAGGAAACAAAGTATCGGCACTACATAGTTGAACCCAAAACTAAATTCCTTCCCCCGGATACAAAGTAACAAATTGCAATTCCCACCCCCAATAAGCAGTCATAAATCACATTCTCCAATTAGCCTGAAATGCGGGTTTTATCTCCAGCTTCTCAGCCCGCCAAACCGTTATCAGTTCGTCCTTGAGTTCCCACAGAGCAGTGTTATTATTATGGCTAGCTGAACTCAAGGATTCATCCTAACCCCCTTTCTGCACCTGATTTCTAAATAGAAGAAAAAGCATGTTAAAAGCAAAGCAGAAATGGCTGCAATTTTCATCAGTTGTTAGAGCGGAACATCCAATGTTTACAGCATTGACACAGTTCACCTTACGGAGTAGAGATGTAATGTAATCTGGTACATAATGTATATCAGATTATAGTCTATTGCTATAGTGATAAATCAAAATCCATCTAAATTTGATAAGATTGTAATTGCTCTCTCTGAACTCATTAATTTAACTTTGTGATTTTTTTCCAATGTAATTACTGAAGAGGCCTTGTTAATCTACCACTCAATGTTACCTAAAAATTTTCACTGTTGCACAGCTATTATTTTTGGCTGATGGTTTAGTCCTGTAAATAAGTGCAGTAAACCTAGCTATGGGGAATATTTAACTCTTTGATTAAGGATAGTACTTATCTCCCCAACGATTTTATGCCCAAATGGTATGATTTTATCGCATGACCACTACAAATGAATGTGACTTTTTTTGGACACCTCTGCAAAATTTAGAATAATAATTTTGATATATATGTGCTCATCTAATAGGAGTCAAGTGTCAGATATATAATTTTCTATTGCAGTTTTTGCGTTGAAGTTGAAGTGAATCCATCCGGTTTCCATAACATCTGCCAATTTATCTTCTGTATGGAATTACCAAGTATTCCAAGTTTCCTTTAACTCATATGGTAAATGTCCTATATCTGATTGCAATAACCTACAGTTATTAAATTCTCAAAATTGGTACAGAGCCATGTTGCCGAAGCTCTGATATTTCTGTTGCTAAAATTCTTTTGAGTTGATACCAAAAAGCTTATCATAATTATTTGTTACTCAATCTGATCTTTATTGAAATGTTTCTTATTACTTTTAAATGTTTTAGTCTATAAAATTATATTCTCTCAAAGATTTCATTTTAGTATATTAAAACAATTATCCTGTTCTAATTATGTCATTAGAAGAGTTAAAGGGGAGGTATCCTTTTTCAAAACTATATTGTTTCAAATTTGGAAGAGTAAGTACTTTGTACTCAATTAGTACATTGGTGAGGAATACAGTAGTTGAAAAAAAAATCAGTATGTCCAGGAGGAAAGTCAAAAGGGGATAATAAAAAATATCAAATTGATTTTGGAATTATATTTGCTTTACCATTGAAAACATTAGTGATTGATTATTCATCTGACACTCACAACTTATAAACTTACATATGTGCCTATTTTATTACTGTGACATAAAGCATAGCTTGGAAATGTAACTGTCAAACCTGCCCCCTTAGGAAAGAAAGCCCCTCAACTCCATTTGGATGAAGCAAAAGGCTCTTTTACTAAAACTTGTTAGCTGTAGTAAAGTCAGGTTAGCTCTGGGTTTCCTGTGCTCAAAGAATACAGAAAGGTTTCCCCTCATCGCAACCCTCCCTCGCCAAAGTGTTTTGAGAATGCTGAAATATTTCTCAGGGTACCTGGCCTTGGATACTGGTATAAAATGGTTCTAAGCTTCTCTGGTCCTTTAACACCTGTCATTCCCTCCTATTTCCATCACATACACACATAGCTTTATTGCCCATCTAGCCTCCCCCACACACTTCTAGCCTTTGATGGCAGGATGTCTCTGAGGCGCCAAGCCAAACCTGGCAGACCTGACATTCTGCCCCTCTTGACAGAGTCAAGATGAGGGAGAGGCACACAGAAATTTTCTAATTAGCAGATAGTTTAATGAGGTTTATTTGGATACCATTCATATAATTTTTTAGGCAGTCTAGAAGCTTTAATACGTTAGGAATCAACCCATTTAGTCTCCGAGGGAGTCTTTTGTGCTACTAAGTACTGGGTTTCCCCCTGATGTATATGGGAATCCCAAATATCTTTGATTTAAAAGTGTTGCTCTCCCTCAATCATAATGGGATCGGGAGGTGGTTGCAACTCAGGGCATAGGGAAGATGTGATCTCTGGTTTCAATAGGCTGCAATGAAATACCGGTTGTACGTATCTGAGCATTTTTGGCAGCTCAAGTTCTACAATCACTGGGTTAATAATCCTTTTTATGAGGAAATGTCCAATATATTTCAGTCCCAATTTTTTGGATGGTTGTCTAGATTGTAAGAATTTGGTAGATAGATAGATCTTATCTCCCATTTTAAAGTCCTTTGGTTTAATGCACTTTTTATCGGCTTGTTTTTTATATGCTTCCCTAGCTTCATCCAGTCTTTTTCACTACCAGGTATTCTGTAGTTGGGTGACCCACTCTTTTAGCGATGCAGTCAATGGGATGGTCTGAGGCAATTCAGGGATACATACAAAATCCTGTCCTGTGGCCACATTAAATGGAATGAACCTGATGCTACTGTGTTTTGAGTTACTGTAGGTGACTTCCACAAAAGGGAGAAGATCTTGATGGTAATTAATGTAACACCTAAGATACTGCTACAAAACCTCTTTCGTATGTTCACAGGCACCACTAGTAGCCAAATGATGTAAGGATCTGAGCCCAAGTGGTTTCCAAGAATGTAAGGAATTCCTGCCAAAACCACAAAGTGAATTGGACTCTGTGATCTGATATTATTCTTTCTGGAGCACCATGCAGCTGGTAGACAGCTGGTAGTTTAGCTAAAGTGCGAGCAGAAGGGATTTTTTGATAGGGTATAAAGTGCACAAGTTCGTTATCACCCAAATTACTGTATTGCCTGAGCTTTCGGGCACTTCTACTATAAAGTCCATTGATGTCACTTTCCTTGAGGCTTTAGGTTCTGCTACTGGCTGGTGTTTACCCTTGTCGTCTGTTGGTGGAGGTTCAGATAGGGCAGCTATCTACATAACTCTCTATGTGCTTCTTCAGTGACAACCTCCAAAATTGGCACTTGACTAGGTGCATGGTGTTTATGAAGCTGAAATGCCCCAACACTGTTTAATCATGGCTTTTTTGGAGAACCATAAAATGTTGGCTCTGCAGTTTGGTCCCCATCCAAGCTAGACCATCTTGCATTATACATTCTCCCTTATCCATGTAGAACTGTTTGTCTTCCTCCAAAGCTGCTTTTAGGGCACCCTTTAAAATGATCATCTGCTATTTGGGTTTTCGCTTTGGCCTGTGCCTGGGTGATGTCTGGGGCCACCAGTTGCCTGAAGGGGATGACTGGCGCAATCACCTCCGGCTTTGAACTATTGTATTGTGGCAGCCTGGATAAAGCATCTGCTAGGAAGTCCCCCCCCCCGGGAGGTATCATAACCTGAAGTTGAATCAGTTAATATTCAGCCCAGTGGGCTGGTTTGGATGATAGTATTCACATTTTTTTCAAGGCTTCTAAGTTTTTATAGTCAGTTTATATTTAAAATGGGGTTCCCCCCTCTTCTAGGAAATGTCTCCGAATTAGGAGCACCCAGTGTACCGCATAGGCTTCCTTCTCCCAAACCACCCATCTCTGCTCCATCTCATTAAGGTTTTTAGAAGTGTAGGCAAATGGCTATAAGATCCCTTCTCATTTTCCTGCAGAAGCATCATCATTGTGACATCACTAGTATCAGCCTGAATGACGAAGGGGGCATTGGGGTCTGGGTGTTTATGCACAGGTTCTGCCACAAACAGGCTCTTAAGCTTTCTGAATGCGGCTTGGCATTCCATGGTCCATTTAAGTGGCTGGCTGGGCTTGGGCTTTCCCTCCCCATTTTGTCAGGGTAGTGATGGGGAGGGCTATCTGGGCAAATGAGGGAATGAGTTGGTGGTAAAAGTTCGCAAATCCCAGGAAGCTTTGTAGTTGCTTCCAGGTGCAGGGAGGAGCCCACTCTAGTATTGCCCATATCTTTTCAGAGTCCATCTCTATCACCTCATGGAAAATGTGGTAGCCCAGATAATCAATTTTACTCTGGTGAAATTCACATTTTGATAGCTTGGTATATAGTTTGGCTGCTTGAAGTTTTTTGAGCACAGCTCTGACTAGTTTTATGTGTTCTGCCATGGTCTCAGTATAGATTAAAATGTCTTCCAGATCGACTAGCACTCCCTTGTACAGATGTTCATGCAGCACTTCATTTATCAGCTAAATGAACATAGGATGGGCCACTTTTAGTTCAAAAGGGAGGACTTGGGATTGGAAACATCCTAAGGGGCAATTGAAAGCTGTTTTCCACTTATCCCCTGCCTTGATCCTAACCCAATAGTATGCCTCCCACAAATCCAATTTAGTGAAGACCTTCCCCTTGGCCAAATGTCCTTCATCAAGGGAGGAGGGGGGAGATGTTTTCCACAGACAGCATTAAGCCCGATAGTCAATGTATAGACAAAGGGACCCAATCTTTTCCCTAAACAATACTGGGACAGCCACCCTCGGTCTGGTGGGCTGGATGAAACCATGCTTCCGGTTTTTGTCTATAAAATTCCTCCAATTCCCTAGGGGTCATGGAATACAGTTTAGGTTTGGGTAATTTAGCCCTAGTAGGATTTCTATTGAACAGTTGGTCAGCCAATGGGGTGGGAGTCCGTTTGACCTCTTTTCACTGAAAACATCCCATAACTCTCAGCATTTTGGGGGGATCTGAGGATTTCCTAGGGCCTGCCTTTGGAATCTGCTCCTGCTTCCCTTTTTGGCTTCACCCGCAGCAGCTTAGGGATAGGCTTTTTATGGTCCTTTTCCCATCTCCTTTGCAGCTGGCCCACCAGATCTTTAGCAATCCCCTCCTCCAGTTCACATAGGGGTTCCACTTCAAAAGCCAAGACAGTCCTAACACAAGGAACCTCTCTATGCCAGGGGCAACAGTAAACCTCAGGTCTCTATGTGTACGCCCAACCACATCTCTATTGGCTCAGTGACAAATGTCACTGAGATCCCCCCTGCCACTGAGCTGTCCACCTGGAAAAAAGCTATGGGCATTTTAAGTTGTTTGAGTCTTGTGCCCAGTTTCTTGAGCAGAGCAGGATTAATCAGATATCTGGTACACCGCAAGTCCAGGAGGGCTACTAGGTTCCCTTTACATCCTGAGGATTGAACCACCAGTTCTATGGGGATGGTTGCTGGGTTGACTGGGTGACTTACCAAGGGTTTAATGCCGTAGTCTGATTTTTTTTCTCCCAGATTGTCCACTGAGCCAGTCAGAGCTCTCTCACCATCCTTGGGGGTTGGAGTGAACTTTATGACCTCTCCTCCCTTCATGGCTGTCTTGCAGGTTTTCTGTGGTGGTTTTGCTGATTTTTTGGCAGAACGTAGAGTTGCCTTCTGGGTTGGATGTGCGGCTCAGCACTCGGCAGTTTGATGCCCCTCCTTCCCACACTTGAAGCAGCAAATGGATTATTGGCATGTGCTCTGCTTGGTGTAACGGCGGTTTTGGAGCCTCTTTCTTTTCAGGGACGGATCTTCACTACCCATGGTTTGGCCAGTATTTGGATCGAGCCAGGTCAATTTCCACTTCCTCTGCTAGGACATACCAGCCATGGAGGGTGGGGAGGGCACCCCTGGAAATACAGGTATTGTACACCTCTTTGCTTAGCCCATCTTAGAAGCATCCGATCAAGATCTCTTCTAGCCAATCAGTTAATCAGCACCCAGGTCACAAAACTCCTGTGTGTACTTGGCCACTCCCCTGTACCCTGGCTGATGGTTTTTATGCGATCTCTGTCTTTGTGATCGGCTAATCTGCTAAGGGATCTTCGAAGGACTTCCGAAGTGTGGCCATGAAGCGGTCAAAGTTTCTCAGATCCAGGGTGTTGTTGTTGTGGAGGGTGACCATCCATTCAGCCATGGACTCCTCTAATGCTATGGTCATGCACCACACCTTGGTCCCTTTGGTGACTATTTCTGGACCATACTCTTGCACGTATGTTCAAATATGCACCAGGAAAACCCCCAACCGCTTGGGTTCTCCATTAAAGTTTATGCCCAGGGCTAGTGTCTTGCATCCTCTCTGTCATGCTGGCACTGTTCCTACAGCCTGTGCAGGCTGGGCTGTGGGGCCAGATGCAGGGGCAACTGCTGTTGCTATAGGGCCTGCTGCTATTGCCATTGCGGCAGCAGAGGTGGTTGCCCCATCGCTCACCATGACCTGAATCAGCTGGTCTGCAGGGTATGCCGCATGGGCTAGGGCTTCTTATGCTTTGAGGTTGCCAAAAGCCCTCTTCAGGAACTTTATGGCTTGGTCCAGTATCTATTCCTCTCAATCCATCTTGCCTGCAATAGGTTCTTCTTCCAGCTCCTCCAGCTCCACTCACATCTCCTGCTGGCAGCTCCCACGGCTGAATGTCACTCCCATCGTCTTTTCTTCCCACTCTTCTTTTTTCCTGACCCTGTGTGACCATTGGGGTCTTGGCAGGTTGTCTTCTCCTAGCCACTCAAATAGATCCAGCTCTTCAGGAGAAGGTTTCGAGGATGCTTTCCCCAGGCTTTGATCTCTTCCTGGTTGCTCCCTTGAGCCGACATTGTTTGCACAATCCTCATGGTAGAGGCAATTTCCTCTTTGGGTTGACCACAACTGCATACCTAACCTAATGTCAGACCTGCCCTAATTTGATCCCTTAGGAAAGAGAGACCCTCAACCCTATTTGGTTGAAGCAAAAGGTTCTTTTACTAAAAGATGTTGACTGCAGCAAAGTCAAGCTAGCTCTGGGTTTCTCCTATTCAAAAGATACAAAACATTTTCCTTTCATCCCAGCCCTCCTTCGGTGACCAGTACATATTCAGCCAATCAGAACTCACCAAGGTAGTTTGAGAATACTGAGATGTTTGGGGATAATCTACATTCTTTCTCGGGTTACCTGGCCTTGGATGCTGGTACAAACTGGTTCTGAGTTTCTCCGGGTCTTTATCACCTGTCATTCCCCCCTCCCTATTTTCCATCACGTACAGAAAGCTTTATTGCCCATTTTTCCTCCCCCACTTTAAGGCTTTGATGTCAGGATGCCTGTGAGATGCCAAGCCAAACCTGGCAGACTTGACAGGAACTGTCATGTATGTAGCTGATAGAAAACATGTCTTCTAATGCCTATCTATTTATTTCAATATAGCCATATAAATCAGGTTTTGGTTCTTGGTATATGTTGTTTCTTAAGAAACTGGCATTTGTCACCTGCTGTTGATAGTGCAATTTCTTCCTCCATATTTTATCATTGGCACAATGGAAGCCAACCATTTGCCATTATTATCTTCAGTAATTTAGCTGATCTTTCACATGCAATAATATGCTATACTTTAAAAACCCTAAAAGGCACTCACAGATATTTAGTAAAACAACTCACTACTATTGGAATGTAGAAATAACTCTGCAAAAGTGATGTATGGAAAATTTCATTTCAGTCAATAACTTTGGGCGGCTTATAGTTCAGACACATATTACAATTAAAAAAAATTAAAAAATGTTTAAAACAGTAGAACCAGTAAAAGCATTAAAATGTCCAACTCAAGATATTCAAAAGTAAGATATTTGGCCCATTAGCAATATAGCAGGGAAATAGTACCCTTGGCACATTCAGTGTCCCAGGCTCAGGAACATAGCCAGGTTTTTAAGGTTTTTAAGACATTTTAAGGAAATGTTTATAATAACAATGTGTAATTCAGATATCAATTCTTAACAAAATTAGCCTTCTCCTTGAGATCCTCCAGATCTCAAATCTGTGCAATGAATGCAGTATTACAATGGATACTGCAGAGAATTGTCTGAGGACAGTTTCCTGAAGACAATTCAACTGAGTTATAAAAATAAACAGGTAAGGGATTGTTTAATATAGAAGTTTTGTTTAGGAGATGTGCAGTTTTATAAAGATACTCATAAATAAAACACTAGGAGAGATTCCTTGTCACTAAATCAGACACAAATAACTTGTTTCCCCAGCAATGATGGCACGGTATTCAGATGAGCCTGGTTTGTTTGCTGTTCTGAAATATCCAAATAAGTGTTTACCTGCTAGCTTTAGTTGACACTATTGGAATCAGAAACCATTGATAATCTCTTTGCTGACAAAAAATATGCTTGTTAAATCCTTAGATATTATCTAACAAAATTACTTTCCTTTCATAATGAGAAAATTAATAAAGGTGGTATGTTTGTATTTATATAGATGTAAAAGGTAATAATAGTTATTAAAATATGGGTAACATTGCAAACAGAAGTTTGTGGCTAAGGATTAAAATGCTACACTTGAAAGACTGTAAGAAGTCTGTTGTTACCTCTATAACTTGATTTACTGAAAGTGAGTAAGATTATTCATAATTAGGTAACATTCTAAGAACCTTCGTCTTCTTGGTTCAATGTGCATTTACATGGAATTCCAGAATAAGTGGAAAGAAATCAGCCTATTATTTTATGGAAGTTATAATATTGGCTATGCTAGATATTGAGAATGCTTCTTTTTTCATAGTGTGATAAGCTTTGGCTATTCATTTTAATCTTTCTCAGATTTTCCATGAAAAATATTTCATTGGCAAAAATATGCCCCACTTCTGCTTTTTGTTTTTTCCAAATCATACAAAGGAATTCCAACAATGTAGAAAGGTGTTTGATATTATGAATCTCATGACTGGTAAGAAGAATTTTCAATATTTTATCAGGAGTTTAGCCATCATTCATGTTTTGTCATTGTACCTCTTTCAACTCCAGGGTGCCAACATTTCTATCTGTAACTCCTAATTAGGCTTTTATTTGTTCTATGGAGTTGTCCTTGGAAATAATAGGAAAAGATTAAAAACTGCAGGTTTTTTAAAAAATAGTTATTATTCATTCCAAAACATGCACTTGTTTTTTGAATCTGAATTTATGAAGATGTATTTCAATACAACAAAAATAACAACAAATCTAGTCATCTTTTTGTAAGTTATTCATCCTCCTGTAATAAATCATCACTACCATCATCAACATCATCATCATCACCACTACCACCACCATCATCATCTGTATAGGAATTATCAAACATACTTGCAATAAGCTTGGCTTATTAAAGATCAAGACGTACAAATTGTAGGTTTACTTTTACAATGTTTTTTTTCTCACAAGGAGCTGGAATGACTATATTCCCCACAATGAGAGCATACTCCAAAATGGAATATTTATTTATTAGATTTCTATCCTGCCTTTATAGTACAGAACTCAAGCCACATGCCCTGTGTTTCTTCCTCCTGTTTTCTTCTGAAAACAATACTATGAAGTAGGGCTGAGAGAGAATGATTGACTGAAACCACACAATGAACTTCTGTGACTGAGGATGGACTAGAGCTCTGATCTCTCTGTTCCTAATTTAACACTACTACATTACACTGTAGTAGTGTAAACTTAAATACATTTAAGTTCATTTTCATTAATAGATTTTCTAACTTTGTTGCTGAAGAGAAAATAGATGAAGATTGTTTTTACATATTTAAAATTAGATTTATAGATCAATAGTTAGCACATACTGAATTAATATGGTCCAATAATAGATTCTCCAGAACAAATGCACCATTTTTTAAAGTTACTTGAATGGACGGAAAGGTTATGATTCAAAATCTGGATCGCTTTTATACTGTAACATCTTCCCTACCCAAATTATATGGCTTGTTTTGTTTTATATGGTTACAACATTTCAGGTATTGCAAGTTGTATTAGTGATCTTTGATTCTAACAAAAACTATTATTTCCTTTGATATTCTAGACCTATGAAATCTTGTATTTGAAATAATTGTACTATTGCCTCTTTTGAAATTCCATGTTTTTAAAAGATTTGGAGGAATCAATCTAAGCTCCTAAGCCACAAATTATTCCTAAATCAAAAGAGAAAGGAAATTATTGAACTGTTTATCCAATCTTGAAGTCCAACATGTTCATCAAAGGCTGAATAAAAGAATGTGAAAATGTGGTTTTAAAGTTAAAAACATAAGGTAATAAACAAAATTCTATTCTGAATATATTGGATAATTCAGAAAATGTTTACTAAGGCATGGTTGCAATCAACCATGTTCAGTATACTATGTCCACAGTACAGTATTTTCCTCATCCACTAATTTAGTCATTTTGTCAAAGAATATAATGTTTGTATTTTTACAAACCTCATGTTGGTTTCTAGTAATAGCTTTGCTTGTTTGCAGGTGATCACAGAACCGCTATCTTATCTTTTTCAGGATCTTCCCATATATTGCTGTCAGGTTGTACATCTATAGTTTCCTGGATCCATTTTTTTCCCTTTCTAAAGATTGGAACCACATTAGCATTTCCCCATTCCTCTGGTAGTTCCCTGGTGCTCCAGGATTTTTGAAAGAAATGGTTCATTGGTTCCGAGACCATCTCTATCAGCTACTTCAGAATGCTGAGAAATAATCCATCTGATCCTGGTGATTTGAACTAGTTTCCTGGATCCATTTTTTCCCTTTCTAAAGATTGGAACCACATTAGCATTTCCCCATTCCTCTGGTAGTTCCCTGGTGCTCCAGGATTTTTGAAAGAAATGGTTCATTGGTTCCGAGACCATCTCTATCAGCTACTTCAGAATGCTGAGATATAATCCATCTGATCCTGGTGATTTGAACTTGTCTAAAATAAATAGATGTTTTGTTACGATTTTCTATTATGACTTGTATTCTTATTCTGTATTTTACTGTACTGCTTTCTCTTTATGAGTCAAGACAGTTACAAAGAATGAATTATACAATTTTGATTTCTCCCTATCAGTCCCTCCTTATCATCTTCTCCCATGATCATTTCCTTGACTTTTTTCGATTTTTATATGTTGAAAATTATTTTTGGTATTTGTTGCAACTCCTAGTTTATTCTGAGCCTTAGCTTTCCTAACTTTATCTTTGCAGATTTGGGCTACTTGCTGATATTCTTTTTTAGTTATGTGTCCTTCTTTCTATTTTTTATATTTACCCCTTTTGTCTCTCAATTTATTAGAAAGATCCTTATGTAACCATACTGGTTTTGTCTGGGGGCTCTTGTTTACAGTATACTTATCCTTTTTTGTCTTATTTTTCTTTTACAGAAGAGAGTTATGTTTGAATGTCTTCAAATTATATTAGGAAAAGTAAATTATAAAATGACTTGCAAATTGCTAAAAACCAAAAAATCCTTTTTAGTTGCTTGCAATTTGTAATAATTTTTTGCAAGTAATTGAAGTTTTGAGATTTTAAAATAAGGATAAAGCAGATTCCGTATGATTCTTCATTAGCAAGATATTAAAATTGGGTTGTATGATACTGCTGTTAAGCAAACCATATTCAAAAAGTGCTATTAAGTCTATTACAATACTTAATAAAGTGCTCCATTTTATAAGGTAATATTTGAGATAATTGCTAGAGACATATGCTAAACCAATTATAAAAGAGATATCTATTTTCTATCCAAGACTTTTGAAAAATTCTGATTTGGGGGAAAATGGATTGTAACGCCTAAAATGAATTTGAATGATTGCTATTCTAAATATTTCTAACCAGAAGTGAATATACAGATTAATCTTTACAAACTAAATTAAAGTTTGACATTGGCCGATGAAGAAAGCTTACATCCAGTCTTCCTTCAGCTGATAGTTGGGCTAACAGCATGGCTGCAGCAGTAATAATCATTAAAGACAAGAAACTCAAGTCATAGGCACCATTGTGTCATATAGCATCGAACCACAGTATATGCAAGTGAAAATTATTTTTGACCACATACCACACTTAAAAGTAATTATCAATTATAATAGCATGTTATAAAGAAAATATGAATACATATGTGGTATTGTACAGTGCATGAACACATTTTAATTGAGCTCCAGTAATCAAATAATATTCAACTAAAATTGAACATCCCCAAAAGGAAACATTTAAACAGATGCAAATGATGTCAACTAAACTCACAAAAGGATATAACATGGCTCCTTCCTTCCTTCCTTCCCTCCCTCCCTCCCTCAATTTAATTAAAGTTATATTTACCAAAAGTAGTTCTTTTCTGTATTTTTCTTTGCCCATGAAGCTACATATCTTTCAAACATTCTTGAAACAAAAACCAAACTATTTTGTTTACATATACACTCTAACATTTTTTTTATTTAACAGCTATATGGTACCTAACAAAAATTTAGTACAAATAATTTAAATGTAATACAAATTAAAATTTAGGCAAAGGAAACTTTGAACATATATACCCAGATTTCCCTTTATGCCACCCAGTTTGTTCTAAAAGAACTTTCTACTTTCAAAAGCACTTTTATTATTTTCCAGAATTTCAGAAGGATTTTGTTATGCAAAATGCATGCCTCCAGTCAATATAGTGTCACTTACAAGTCTTCCATAATAAACAAGGATTATCAATTCATTCTCTGGATCAAGACACACAGAAGATACTGCTTTTCTGAATACAATCATGGCAAAATCAATTATTTTTAATTTCTGAATTATCATAATCTACTGAATCAGCAGATCTTATGTGGACCTGGAAGATTAATCAAATCAAATTATTATAACCATTATGCTAGAAAACCTGAAGGATTTTAAAGCAATAATCCATCCTGTTATGAGCGATATATATTGAATGATAAGCTCTTGAAATTCCACATTGGATTTGAATGAAGTATTTTTCAAACTGGGAGAAGGATAGTAAAGAGATGAGAAGCCAATGGAATATCAGAACATAGAAAAATATGGCTAGAAGAGATCTTGGAGGTCTTCTATTCCAATTCTGTTAAACTGTGTAATTTCAGCCAGACTGCATGAGATTGTTAATATGCAACAGAATGTACTAAAAGCTGAATCAAATCAAAGGCCTATTTAGTTTAGCATTTAATTTCTCAAAGGTCAATATTAACATAACATTATATCCTTTTGGGGCTTCGAAGCAATTCAAAGGAATACTGCTTCGAAGCCATTCAAAGGAATACTGGGCTTCGAAGCCATTCAAAGGAATACTGCCTCTAATTCTAGAGTATCCATTTATAGCCCCTTTTCACCATGATTTTAAATTCAATCTAATTTCTAAAATATTAGATTTCTAATTTCTAAGCATATATTTCAACAACAATAATCACATTGTCATAAAATTGAACACCATATAGTCAATAAAAAGTATCTGCCATAATTACAAGACTTACCTTCTAGAATTTGTGATGTTATGCAAGAAGTCATACAAGCTGATGGTTTCTCATGTGAATCTATTAAACCTGGGCCGGCACACTTAGGAATGGTAACAGTTGGGACTGAAGAACCACCCAAATTCAAGGATAAATCACTCCTGTCCCAACATAAATTTCGATTTCTCAGCTCCTTTTCATATTCTTCAGCTGCCAATTTTTCCAAGTGTTTATATCTGAAAATTAAATTCCAAAGGGATTCCGTAAAAAAGAAAAAAGTTCAGCTTACACTTGTTTATAAATGAATCAGCCATAAAAATATATATTACTTCTTGACACATGAAATAAAAGCAAAACAGGCTGCTGGATTAATCTTCCAGGGGTGTGGGGAGATGGGGGGAAGATGTGGAAACAAACAAACAAACAATAATAGAATGTTGCATCAGAATTGTTTATATTGCCTCCCAAAATAATTTAAATGAAAAAAAAATCAGAAAAATGCTTTCCAAATTTCTAGCTCCAGTTTTGCTAAAGAGAGAGGGTGGAAAAAGCTTACTGCTCAGAGAAGAAAGCCTTAAAGAATGCAACTTATAAATGTTTGGACTAAAAACAGTCTGAGTGTCTGAACCTGTGATTATTTGTTCTAAGTTCAGTACACTGGAATCACTTCAGTGCCTACAATGGAAATTTTTAAAAAACATTAAAAGATTTCTCTGCCAGACTGAAGATATCCAATAACTTGGATATGATGTCACATATAGTTTATTCATCAAAGTCATTTGAAAAGAACAAAGATACATCTGTTTTGCATTTTCGGCAGGCAAGATTCATTAACTATTTATTAGGACCAGTTACCAATCATATTATTTTATATGTTGTGGCCAAAATTATTTGGAAAATGTGCCTCTTCCAGATGTCCACTAATTTATCAAATTATTTGAACATGGAGTACATACATGAATACATATATGAAAGTAGATTACTGATTTTACCTTACTCAGTCATCAACTTCTAAAACAGCCAAATCAAAATTTAATTGTAGATAATTGAGTGCTAGCCCTGAGGTAGTTTCTGGCAGTCTCTCTATGTCAGTGTTTCTCAACCTTGACAATTTTAAGGCATGTGGACTTCAACTCCCAGAATTCCACAGCCAGCATTGCTGGCTGTGGAATTCTGGGAGTTGAAGTCCACATGCCTTAAAATTGTCAAGGTTGAGAAACACTGCTATATGTAAACAGAATCAGTTTTAAAGTTCTCAATGGAACTACATCTACATGGAAGGAAGGAAGCAATGGGGTATCCCAAGGTTCTGTTTTAGGCCCAACATTTTCATAAATAATTTAGATGAGAGATTTAGAAGGGGAACTCATTAAATTTGCAGACAACACCAAGCTGGCAGGACTAGACAATACCCCAAAATATAAGCTCAAGATCATGTCATCTTGTCTTAGAAAAGAAAAACTAGGATCACAAGTACAGATTAGGTGAAATGGGCTCAACAGTAGTAACTGTGAGAGAGATCTTGGAGTCCTAGTGGACAATCACTTAAATATGAACCAACAGCGTGCCAAAAAAGCCAATGCAACACTAGGCTGCATTAATAGAGAGATAGAATCAAGATCACATGAAGTATTAGTATCACTTTACAAAGCCTTAATATGTCCAAACTTGGAATACTGCATTCAGTTTTGGTCACCACAGTATAAAAAAGATGCTGAAATTTTGGAAAGAGTGCAGAGAAGAACAACAAAAATGATTAGGGGGCTGGAGGCTAAAACATGAACAGTTGCAGGAATTGGGTATGCCTAGTCTAGTGAAAAGGCTAGGGGAGATATGATAGCGATGTTCCAACATTTGAGGGGCTGCCTCAAAGATGAGGGGGTCAAATTATTTTCCAAAGTAGATGAAGGCAAGACAAGTAATGGATGGAAACTAATCAAGGAGAGAAGCCATCGAGAACTAAGGAGAAATTTTCTAACGCTGAGCACAATCAACCAGTGGAATGGTTTGCCTTCAGAAGTTGTAGGTGCCCCAACATGGAGGATTTCAAGAAGACACCAGACAATCACTTGTCTGAAATAGTACAGAGTCTCCTGTTCAAGCAGGGGGTTGTATCAGATAACTTTCAAGGTCCCTTCCAACTCTGTCATTCCATTCCATTCCAAACTAATTTCCCACATGCCAGGCAATGTATGCGATTTCCAATGTCTCATTGCTATAAACCTGTCAAACTAACATGCAAATGGCAAAATAAAGACATTTTTCTATGCAATAATAGTGTTTTCTAAAATTCTGATAACTAATGGACATTTTCCCTTCAAATTAGATGCCTACTTCACTTTTTATTCTGAAAGAGCTTAACTTTATAAATTGCACTTTTCTTACAAGAGCCTAGCTCTGTTTTTGTATCACAATGTCATTTTCCAAGACAATATAGGCAAATCATGCAAAAATGCAATGGGAAAGTTTTTCTAGTAGTGAAACTCTATGTGAGAAATGAGAGAATAAAAAGGGATATCCAACATACTGTATTTGCGCTAGTATATTTATCCTTGGCAGGAATTGAAGACAAATTAATGAATCCTACATACACATATCATGCAGATTTTCTGTTAGATGGTTCATGGCACTCGAAGCATTAATTTAAAATTAAACAAAATTCAGAAATTATAGTGCTATTACTTTCATACACACAAACAATAAACAATCTTAAGTAACAAGATACGCAACAGATATGCAATAGTTTTGGGGTGAAGAAAGGGTTCTCTGTGAAACGGAACATAAAAAAATTAAGATCCAAATGCAAAATGGATAAGTCTGTCCTTGAAAAATAATAATGATCTTGATTTAATTTTATAATGAACATAAAAATGAGATAAACTCCTTCATGTGCTATCAACATAGAGAATGTATCATCACAAGAATATAATGAGTTGCCAGCTAATAGTAGGAATACCAATCCGATTTGAAAACTTCCAGCTAGAAAGTGTGCACTGTTATTCAAGGCGACCCAATTTCACTACTTAAACACCCTTTCCATTAGAAGCTTCCTCCTAGGTTTTAGCTTGAATCAGAGTTAATTTCAGTTGGTTGGTCCTTCTGTTCTGGGCTTTAACAGAAAATAATTTTCTCATGCTCATGATATCTTTTTAGATATTAGGCTAATAATCTCATTTACCAACTACATGTCTTGCTCTTTTAACCATTCCACATATTCTTTTTTGATCCAATTCCAAGTTCTTGTGCCTAGAAATAGAAATAATATTTTTAAATTCAATCTATCTGTGCTATTTTTCTTAAAGGAAAGATGAAAGCTGGGAACTTATCTTGTAACACATCAGTTTATCATTTAAAACTAAAAGAATCCGAATCAAATCTGCTATGGAGTGTGGGCAGGTGTGCAAGTGGGTGGATGGCTGAAAAAGTGGGAACAAGAGCAATTTACTACTCCTTGTTGGCTTCCCCATTGATGTTGCAATCACATGACTGTGGAATGCTGCAACCATCATAATTGTGATTCAGTTGCTAAGTGCCCAAATTGCAACCATATGACTGTTGGAATGCTGTGAGATTCACAATCTTGCGGACCAGTTATATGTCCCACTTATTCAGCACCCTCATAACTTTCAATCTTCACTGTAACCAGAGATCTACCTGTAAGTTAATATCTCTATATCTGTCAGATCCCCTTTTGGGTGTTCTGTCATTCTGTTGGAGGGGGAGGGAGAGATGGACTCTTAGCTGGTTCCAGCCAGTTCCAAGGTTGCTGTGCCCGGAGGATGACCTGTTATAAAACCTTTACTTCAGGGTTCTCAAAACAACCTTGCGGTACTGTATTGGCTTCTGGTGGACTGGTCAGGGAGGTTGGGTTTGGAATGGGAAGAACTGTTTTGTGCTTTGTGCGGGACCATTAGATTCCGCATGTCTTTACTGCAACCACTTTCTCTCAGGAAAAGTTCTTTTGATTAATTATATGGAGTCAAGAGTTGTGCTTTCCTGAGAGGATCAGCTGGGCAGATCCTTTCATTAGGTGGAATCTGCAAAGTCAACATGGAGAGGCACCTAGCCCTACCGTGGGGACCATGCAAGGAATGTCTGCACAAGGCAATGACCAGGAGGATGTGGAATGCTGGGGGGAAGCCTCTGTCAGGACTCACCCTGGAATGGACCCATCTAAATGGATGGAGGCAGCTGCAGGCCTGGAGGATTCAATAAAACCCAGATGGTCCATTGACATTGTGAAGAAATATGACTAGAAAGGGAGAACCAAAGGGTAACCCTCACCTGAGGCAGCCGAGGTATGAATGTCAAGTGCAGCTGTAAGAGCTTGAAGATAAGGAAGGGAAAGGTGGTCAGGCTCACCACGGCAATCTCCTCATGAAGCAAGCCATGACTTCATGATGGATGCATTCCAAAACCTTAAGGCATGCAAGACCTTAGCTAGGATGACTGTTGGTGACACCCGCCAAACCTGATAGGAAACCCTCTATGACTGGTGTGTACTGGCTGAGGAAGTAGAGATTGTCCAAGCCCAGAACAAGTACCGCGCGGCAAAGTCATGGAAAAGATCGCCTCCGGAGAAAAGGGAAGCAACTAAACCCCAGGCTTCACAAATCTGATCCACAGCCTGCTTTAAATGTGGCCAGGAAGAATGTAAGACTGGCTGTCCAGCCAAGAAGGCAAGCCCAAACCCTGCAGGGGAAAACCACCAAGGCACAGCCACGGGCCAGAGAAAAGTGTTGAAAGGAGTGGAGGTCAAGGAGTTCATCACCAAAAAAGGCTGAGGGAACTCCAACCCCACCAGACGACGGCCAGGGGTTGATGTACACTAACTCCGACAACGACCCCCTGGTAAGTGGCTTGGAATGATCATTCCCATAGAACTGAGCTTCCCTGGGTCAGGGCTAAAAGCCAATTTAAGGGCCCTATTAGACTTGGGCTGCACCAGGTGCTTGATAAACCCAGCACTGGTCGAGCAACTGGGACTCCAACTGAGAAAGCTAAAAGTCCCGATCGCATTCTGCCAACTATATGGGTCTGTTGCAGAGGGCATCCCAGCAACGTTTGCCACCAAGCCCATAGGGATGCAGATGGGGGCCCATTCGGAAGTCCTAAGCTTCACAATGGCACCTGGGATGGAAAGATCCCTAGTCCTAGGGCTAGCCTGGCTAAAAAAGTGGAACCCCTATGTGAATTGGAGGAGAGGACTGTTAAAATTCCGGATATGCTGTCCCTCCCAGACCTAGGAGAAAATTCAAAAGGCGACCACCAAATGGCGCAAGCTAGGAGCTACCATACAAGAGGAGGACGTCCCTGTCATCCACAAGGAATACAGAGATCTCAGAGATGTGTTTAGCGAGAAGGGGTCAGATGAGCTTCCCCCTTACAGACCTATTGATTGTGCTATAGAAATCCTACTGGGCACCAAGTACCAAAACTGAAACTATACTCAATGACCCCCAGAGAGCTAGAGGAATTACAACTGTTCATTGATAAGAATTTAGCCCGAGGTTTCATTTAACTGGCATGAACCCAAGTGGCAGCCCCGATCCTGTTCTGGGAAAAGAAGGACGAAACTCTTCATCTATGTGTGGATTATAGAGGGTTAAATACCACGAGTGTGGAGAATGTCTACCCCCAATCCCTGATGAAGGACATGCTAGCCCATCTGGCTAAGGGCAAAATTTTTACTAAACTGGACTTGCGGGAAGCGTATTACTGTGTAAGAATCAGGAAAAGGGATGAATGGGAAACCACATTCAATTGCCCGCTGGGTTGTTTCAAATTCAAAGTGCTCCCTTTTGGACTACAGAGAGCTCCTGCTGTCTTCATATAGTTGATCAATGAGATTCTACATGAGCATCTGTACAAAAGGGTGCTGGTGTATCTGCATGACATTTTGATCTACACTGAGAACAAAGCAGAACACATAAACTAGTGAGGGAAGTTCTCGAGAAGCTACATGCTGGCAAATTGTATGCCAAACTTTCTAAATGCGAATTCCACCAAAGCAAAATAGATTACCTCAGTTACCGCATCTTGCATGAGGGGATTGAAATGGACCCCGAAAAGGTCAGAGTGGTGCTAGAATGGGCATCAACTTGCACTAGGAAGCAACTGCAAAGCTTTCTAGAGGTTACAATTTTTTACAGGGAATTCATTCCTTTATTTGCCCAAATAGCCCTACCCATTACAAACTTTCTAAAAACTAAAGGAGGAAATAAACCTAAACCTAGTCCACCCTTAAAATGATTGATGGAATATCAAGCCGTGTTCGAGAAACTCAAGTGCTTGTTTGCAGCCAAACCTGTTCTAAAGCACCCTGACCCAACAAAGCCATTTGTTATACAAGCTGATGTGACCAATGTAGCTGTGGGAGCTGTTTACTGCAGGAAAACGAAAATGGGCAGTTGCAACCCTGCGCTCACATCGCCATAAAGCTTTCTTAGACTGAACAGCAATGGACTGTGTGGGAGAAAGAGGCTTATGCAGTGAGATGGGCACTTCTAGGATGGAAGCACTTCTTAGATGGGAGTAAAATACTTTTCGAAGTGTGGACTGATCACAAAAATCTGGAGACCCTGAAAATCACTCGTAAGCTCTCTCCTAAACAAGCGGAATGGGCACAATACTTCAACTGTTTTTATATCACTCTGCACTACTTCCTGGGGGGGGAAGAGAATTTTCTAGCTGATGCACTGTCATGCATGCTGCAGTACAGTTGACCCAAGGCAGAGGTAATCAAGCCAGTGCTCCCATCCCATCAGCTGGTGGTTCAAGTAACCACCCAGGTACAGGCAAAAAGAAAACCTTCAAAAGACAGTGGTGTGATTTCCACTCTTAAAGCTGCACTAATGGGCAATAAATGGTTCTAAACTCATAGTAATGTTTGCTCAATCTGAGATAGACTAGCTTGAGTGGGAGCAAAGCTTTCTGTACCAGCCAGTTAGAAACTCATGATCCTAGGAAACTGCCATGATTCAAAAATTGCAGGACATTTTGGTTTTGTGAAAATGCTACACTTAGGCAATTTTGGTTGCCATCCATAAAAAAAGACATTGAAAGCTACGTAGCCAGTTGCCCTGTATGCGCCTCAGCCAAGCGGTGGCAAGGAAAGACAAAAAGACTTCTTCAGACGGTAGCTGAGCTATCAGCACCTTAAAGAGAGATCTCTATGGACTTTATTGTGAAACTCCCCAAAAGAGTGGGAAATACTGTAATTTGGGAGGTGACTGATTTGTTCTCCAGGTAGGTGCATTTTATTCCATGCCAGAAGATCCCATCTGAACAGGATTTTACCAAATTACTCCTGCATTACATTTATAGACTACATGAACACCCCAATGCATCATCTCAGATAGAGGGATGCAGTTTACCTCTATGCTTTGGACGGCCTTTCTGAACCTACTTGGTACTGACCAAGGACTCAGTTCCAGTCATCATCCCCAAACAAATGTGGAGTGTGAACGAGTGAATTCAGTGTTGAAACAATACCTTAAATGCTTTATTAATTATCAACAAGATAACTGGACTTTATCATTTGTAGAAGTAGCATACAATAATTCTCTACATAGCAGCACAGGTCTCACCCCTTTCTGAGTGGCCACTGGTCAAGATTTCAAACCTACGTCTGAACTCCCTGCAAACTACCCTATGGTGCTGTCATTGAAAGGCAAAAGAAGGATAAAACTCCGGGACCCAATGGTCTCCCTGCAGAATTTTACGTAGCTTTACAAGATATAGTAAGCCCGATCCTGAAAGACCTTTGTAACGAAACTCAGAGATAAAAATACCCAATTCATGGACAGAAGCCAATATTTCCCTCATACCTAAAGAAGATACTGATCTTACACAAATAAAAAATTATAGACCAATATCGTTATTAAATGTGGATTATAAAATATTTACTGCAATAATGGCGGAAAGAATGAAGAAATTATTGACTGAATTCATCCACTCGGACCAAAATGGCTTTCTGCCTAAAAGGCAGATAAAGAATAATCTAAGGGTCATTTTAAATGTTTTGGAATACTATGAAAACCATCCGGGGAAACAGTTGGCACTCATATTTCTCGATGCACAAAAAGCTTTTGACAATCTCAATTGGCAATTTATGTTCCAACAGTTGAAAGAGATGGAGTTTGGTGAAAACTTTATAAATGCAATTCAAGCAATTTATAATAAACAATCAGCAAGGATACTTTTAAATAGAGACTACACAGACAGCTTTGAAATAAAAAAGACACAAGACAGGGATGTCCATTGTCTCCCTTGTTATTTATTTTTACATTGAAAGTATTGGCTAGGAATATTAGGCAAGACATGGAGATAAAAGGACTGGAGATAAAAGATCAGAAATATAAATTACAGGCTTTCGCAGATGACTTGATTTTTATTTTGGAGGAGCCACTGGAAACAGCCACTAAACTTCTGCAGAAAATAGAGAAATTTGGAGAAGTGGCAGGGTTGAAAAAAAATAGGGAAAAGACTAAAGTATTAACAAAAAACTTAACAGATAATCAAAAAATCCAACTTGCTAAAAAGACAAATCTTCAAATAGCTAAAAAAGTTAAATATTTAGGTATCCATTTAACATCAAAATATACAACGGTAAAAGAGGACAACTATGAAAGACTACTAAAACAAATAAAAGCGGATTTGGAGAAATGGAAAAATCTTCAACTATCATTGCTAGGAAGGATAGCGACTGTCAAGATGAACATCTTACCTAAGCTAATTTTTCTATTTCAAACGGTCCCTGTTAAATTGAGTCAGAAATTTTTTGATGAATTAAATGCTACCATAATGAGATTTATATGGCAAGGAAAAAAAAAGCAAGAATTAAAATTAAATTATTACAAGATTCCAAAGACAGAGGGGGCTTTGGGCTCCCGGATTGGAGACTTTATTACCAGGCAGCCATTTTGCTTTGGCTTAAAGAATGGATCACACTAAGAAATAAACAACTTCTTTATCTAGAGGGACATGATTTGCAATTGGGTTGGCATGCTTTTTTGTGGTATGAGAAAAATAAAATACATAAATATTTTCAAAATCACGCCATAAGGAATGTATTGCTTTCAGAGTGGGAAAGAATTAAACATAAAATCTACATAAAAATACCTGAGTGGCTTTCAACAATGGAAGCTTTTGCTTATCCAAATTTAATTAATTATGACAAACTTGTTATCTATAAAGATATTTTGGACAAAGATGGAAACCTTAAAGACAGACAAGTTCTTCAACACCATGGTATTGACTAAACATGGTGGTCTTATTTGCAAATTCAGACACGATATGAAAAAGACGCAAAATCTACGGGATTTTACAAAGAACACACCATTAGATAAAATACTCCTAAAAACAGATGAAAACTTGATTTAAAAACTTTAGAAATTTTTGTTAAGCTGGAAGATGGAAGAAGAACAAGTAAAAGAAACAATGATAGTATGGGCAAAGAATTTTGGATATTCTATAGACTTAGAAGACTGACAAAAACTTTGGGATCGAAATATTAAACTTACTAAAGCAGCTGCATATAAGGAGAATTTATATAAAATGTTTTATAGATGGCATATGACACCAGTTAGATTAGAGAAAATGTTTAAAAATGTATCAAATATTTGTTGGAAATGTAAACAAAACCAGGGACTTATTATCATGTCTGGTGGATATGCCCTAATGCAGGGGTGTCCAAACTTTTTTCAAAGAGGGCCAGATTGGATGAAGTGAACGTGCTGGAGGGCCGAACATTTTTCCGAACATTCTTTGAACCATTACAATTAAATGCAAATGAATTATTTTATGTCTCTTTCCTCTCCCTCTCTTTCCTCTTTCTCTCTCTCTCTCTTTCCTTTCCCTTTCCTCTCCCCTCTCTCTCT